>NC_092862.1:126237654-126368742 GCF_032062135.1 Pyxicephalus adspersus | reverse complement strand
GAAATTTAGCTTAAACATCTATCTGCAGTATTTGACTTCAATGCACATAGTAAGCCTGTTAAACATGTCATCACTAATGACTATAAAAGTTTCACAATTCACTTTAATTAGCTCTTTTTCACAAATGTGGTCAATATTATAAATATGAAAGTTATACTATTCACATCTAAGGAAAAATAGGACAATAGATTTCCTTTAATGGGATATTTATTTGGAAATGTTACAGTTGTACAATGTGTCAGAACCTTTTCTGCATTGTCTTTGTGCTGCCACCTTCCAGCATGTTAGCTCTACCCTTTAGATCAGGCTAATTAGGCTCACATTACACAAGCCAAACCTCTCTGGCTGGGACTGGCCAGCACGGGCTGACATTTAGCTGTTTTGCTGTATGAAATTCATGGCTAGACAAAAATGTAATCTAATTTACTGCCATTTATACAGAACCTACCCATTGTGTAATGACCTCAGCAAATGCAATTTAGTCATTTAAACTGACATGCTGTGGGTGGAAAAGGAAATACACACCATTGTGAATAGTGACTGTGCAATGTATAGAATGAAAATGATGAATAATTACAATCCATCATTAGTAATCATGCCATTCTTCAAAGGGCTCCGCCAAGAAAACTGCAGGAAAACTTAATTTCCTTGTAAACTCTTAGAGAGCCGAGATTTCACTTTACAAACTTCACGTAATTATTCTGAATAAGCGGAAACAGACACAACATTTGCCACCCTTATAATCTAAAAATACCCCCGAATGTTACATAATAGACAATGAACAATTTTGTCAATCAAGAGGCACAGATTGCGGCTTATAGAGGAAGCATGGGATTGTCTGACACTTTTATGGTTTAACAACTTTACATGCAAACACAGTGAAAAGCTGTAGATGTTACAGAATAAACATTTGTTGTAGTTTTGTGATTGAAATAATTAAACCAGAAATGATGAATCATTTAGACATATGCATTTTCATTACTGTAAATGTGCAAACTGTTTTATAAAAGTACAAAAAAAAAAAAGTGTTGAAGTTACCAGGAAGAGCTTCTGTTTGCTCCATCCGGAATCATTCAAGCTTTAGATCTTATTTTTTTCAGACATCTACAGGATTCTGCATGTCAAATGACTGCTTTACTAAAAAGGAACCTGCGTGTACCATTACTTTTCATAAAACATTGTTCTGTGAAGTACCAAAACTTCTGAATACATAAGAAATCTATCAGGTAAAATAATTTACCGTATAGGACTGTCCACACAGGTGTATTATCTGTAATTCAGATTTAAATTGGGGCTCTTAGAAAATAAAAGGAACAATCTAGAGGAGAGTAGGTAGGGGAAGGTAGCAAAAGGTTGATGCAGTATCCTGCATTTCTTGGTTGAACTAAAAGCCTGTATTTTCAAGGTTTCTAGAAATGATCCTTTATGCCATGGCCTTAGATGAGGAGCACTCTGTGAGGTATTTATGTGTTTAATCAATTAAGTGAACCGGTGTATTGAACTTTCCTCAATAAAATCCCTGTAATTCTACTACAGGAAAAAAAAAATCAATTGTCTAAATTGGGTACATAGGTACTTTGGGACATAAAAAGAAAATGGAAATAAGTTGTAATAAGGTCTGCACTGTATCATTTCCAGCCAGATAATACATCTGGGTAAGCAAGGGGAAACATGGCTCTGTTTCTGTAAACTCCAAGAAGTGGATTGTCCTAACGTAAAACTTAAACCAATGGTAAAGTTAAAGAGTTAATAAACCTTCTCAGGTTATAGCGCTACAGACATCAGAACTCATAAATGGTGAGTGAATTATTTTTTTAGTCTATCAATGATCTGCAGTTGATCTGAAAAAATCTTTTCTATATTAGGGTCTCATGATTCCCCGTTTTTGTCACACTTGAGTGTACGCTCCTTGCAACCACTATAGCCAGATATCCCTATACTGGAAACATCAATATCCACAAAAAGCCTCCAAGCCTAGCATGCTCTAAAGTGTTTTTTGACATTTTTAACATGGGGGGGGACCCTACGTCAAAACTTTCAGGTCTTCAGGAAACCCCTGCTATGCTCATTACATTACTGTGATTGGTCAGACATGAGAGACACAAACTGCTTATTGTTCAAACAATCGTGGCAGTCTCTAAGGAACTCTGGATGAAATACTGCTCCTAAGACTGTTCCACCGTCTTATATAAGCCTTTATGTAAGGGACTCCTGCTTGGTCTCCCTAAAAGAAAGTCCTGCAAAATAGCACTGGGTGATCTGCACCCATCGGTATAGGAGGTTACATGTTTATTGTAAAAGGGCATAGATGTAGGAGAAACACTTTATGGATAATACTGTCCTGCTTAACTTGATCTTAAGTTTAAGAAAAAGCTTTAAAAACTTCAAAAAAGTAAACCTGTACTTTTCACAAAGTAATCAAAACTACTGGTTTACCTTAAAGCAGACAATGTGTGTGTAATGACTAACTTTACCTATGGGTAAACCTTACCTATTAAGGTACCTCTAAAACCATGCTACTACCACCACCCTCAATTAAAACCCTTCCAAACAAATGCCATATCTTAAAACAATTCTATAATACCACTGCACCTCTGGTTGCAAAAGGTTTTAAAAAAGACTCAATTATGTGAAGTACATCAAGTGGTTGAACTACTATTAAAATACAATTTACCTATAGCAGATGTTTTAAGTCAGTTGGAGTGACCTTCAAACCCAGGAAGTGATTTAAATACAGCTCAGCCTTGTAAAAAAAGACATTGACCAGAAAGACATTTCTCTTGACCATTTGGTACAGTGACCCTGCATTTGTCTTTAGAAAAGTAGGAGACATTCACACAATACTTGTGAAATCTGTTACATACATAACAGAAAGCTTTGGGCAACACATTAAAATAAAATTCTTGAAATAGGTTTTACATGGTATATACCGGTAATGGGATCAAAATAAATGTGGCAGATGTTCATTGTTGGACGAAGAAAGGGACATCTTCAATTAAAACTATTAATCTGCTGAAAATGATTAAAGCAAAATCATCAAAGAATGACTTTGTCTTATCCTCCAGTCTGGAAAATAGGCCATAACTTACGTGTTTCCATGCCTTCATCGTCGTCATCAACAGGTGGCTTGTCATAGGATTTGTCAATAGCAGCTCGGAAGCTCTCATTGCATCCTCGTCCTCGAATGATTCGCGGGCGTGGGCGATGGAAAGGAATGTCACCGTTCAAAGTCACCTCGGCCACTGCTGTCTGCAGACTTTCTAATGAGCTGGATTTCTTCAGGCCTAATGAAGGCCCGACGTCTCTGCTTGGGGAACCTTGGAGGTCAAAAGAAAAAGTTAATTGGTATTAGTACGATACAGAGCATGCCTGATTATTCATTTCCTGAGTGAAATTCTATGGGGAGGTGTATCTATTATACACTTTTATCTCTTATTCCTTTGTGGTAGATTATTATTATTTTTTCAATCTACAAAACTTAATCGTATCATTTATAAAGTTGACTCCTCTAAGTCATTAACATTATTGATACAGTTTATCTTTAGCCAACTATTTCCTTACTAGCCTCATTACCTCTGCATTGCTGAACTAACCGGAGAGGAATTAGATACACACACACCAGATATATATGTACATATATGTCAAACCAAGGAGAGCATTGCATACATATATACACATACATGGTATGTTTAATTCTTTGTGTTAAAAAAGGAATAACGTTATTCCATGGCTTTCTGTGATAGCTTTTAGAAATAGGTCAAATCTTTCAAATCTTTCAAACAATTCTGTATATTAATATTTAGAATTGCTTCTGATATACATGGTACAGTTGGTCCAGTTCCATCTGCTAAACTATGAGCTAATCCATAATCAATAAAAATTAGGTCTGACAAGTTAACCAATGGCTAATGACTGCCCTTAGAACCAAGAAAAAAAAACCCTGGACAACAAATGATGGGGGGTTAGCAATCTGTTTTGTTGGCTACTTTTACTAATCTCTTCACCAAAGTAAGATAGCCACAAAGATAAAACCTGTGCTATCCCTATTTAATGTTCAGCGCTGTGTAATATGTTGGCCCTGTATAAATCCTGTTTATTAATAATAATAATGCCTCAACCAAGGAGAGGCAGCTCTATTCTAAGATGCTACGCATGTAGTACATTTGTACATTTCTATAATGGAAAAAAGAATCAGTGGGTGGTCAGATCATGCCTTTATGTTTACTGACCTCCAGAGTCTAGATTTAGATTTTACTGTCCAACAATGGTCATAAAAAAGCTACAAACTAACAAGGGGTAAGATTGAAACACAATATTTACGGCTTTCCTAAATGATACATAACAATATTTTTTACTTTTAAAAAGGAACTGGAGGTCAGGTTTGTACCCTCCCCAAAGTGAGTCAATTTAGAGACCTTCAAGTACCTTCCAAATTAACAAAGACAACTATAGCTTTCACTGGATATAACACATGTGCAGACAACATTTTCCCAAACATTACACATTTTTTTCACACTGGGATGAATAGTCCTGTTCAAAATAGTACAGAGACACAAAAAAACCCCATCTTATTCTTTAGAGTGGAGTTGCTCTTTAAAAGTAAGCATGATATGTAACTCTATACTGTGTACTGTAAAGTACACAGGCAGTGGTTGTCTCCATTTAAATTCCGTTTTGGTCTTATGATCTAAAAGAAGTACTGGCATGCCACAATGTCTTGCCGTCATTTACTGAAAGCACAGACACAGCTTATTAATTAGTATTGGCTTGTCAAGTGCGAGTTCAAGATGCTTTGTGCAGAAAGTACTTAAATGACAACCTCTCCACAGAGGATGCCAGGCTCATTACACTAGGTCTGATGTCCTTAAATCAATCTGGTTGTGGACAAGTTTTTGGAAGAGAAATAAATGAGGAGAGGAAGGTTACCAGTGACAGCAGTAACTTTTACTAATTCTAGACTGATCAGGCTTCCCTGATAAAAAAAAAAATCTGATCTGTGAGATTAAATAATTCTTTGCACAAAGATATTTGTGCTTTGTAGGAGTTTACTACAGAGAACCAACAAGTGATTCAAAGCATAAAAAGTGGTTGTAACTACATGCATACAATTTTATACATACTCATGATTATCTTGATTATCTTTTCTAAAGAAACAAGTTAGGAATTTTTCAGAACATGTGAAATAAACTGAAACTTTGTGTGTCAGCGGTGTACAGTCAGAGGCTGCTAATACCCCAAGGTCCATGCAACCACTTGCCACTGGCAGAAGCCCCAAAGGTGTAGCCAGCATTCTGACTCATTGAATTTGTGCTTTCACTGACCAAAACTCTGTATAATCTCAATTGGTAGATCTCATGGATTTAACCAGTTGTTTCTAGGTGGCCAATGAAACATAGGTAGTACAGTATATAATAAAATAAATATCTACTGAGAATATAGGAAAGTTGGATTTTTAACCTCTTTCTGAAGTTGCTAGTTACCTGGCTGCATCTCCTTTTAAATATACTGACAAGAAAAAGCATGCAGCTTGGACCATGTATACTAAATATATATGGAGACAATTATGGTAATCTCCAAATCTAAAAAGCCTAAACCCTAGGGTGGGAGGAGGCTCGCTAGAAACAATTTGGATGATGGATTATCATGAGGCTAGCAATAACTATCAAATATGTTTTTTTTTTTTTTTTAAACCAGGTAAGCATCTCAATGGTTTCCTAATATGCCATAAAAGGTCTGAACTGCCCACCAATAAAGCAGTTTCTACAATTTTTTTGTAGGGGTCTAAGTGTAAGTAAACATGATTGCAGTGACCCAGACGGCACAATTTTGGTAATGTGCTCTGGAAGCAAATGCATTATCAGTTTAAGGGAAAATAAATCTCAGGCATAAATAGCGTCTACATCCATTTAACGGAGGAAACATGCACAATGCCAACAATTTTACAGCCAAAAAAAAATCAGTATAATGTGAAAGCATGGATAAGAATTTTAATTTGCCATTCTCAAGGGAAATATGTTCAGGCAAATAGATTCTTTCCAATATCTGCTAAATACTATCCTGCTAAATAAATATTTTACAAGTTTAATAATTTTATTAATTCTCGCTTCTCTGACATAGCAGGCACTCCTGCAATTTTCTTTCATATAAAATGGAGACTATTAAATTAGTCAGGAATTCACAGCAATTACCTTAAAGACATCAACAGCTGTTTCTGTGCTCTGGAATAGTTTAATGGCATTTAACACTATCCGTGTGCCTTTGATTGGCCACTTATTTGCAGAGCAATTGAAGGCTCAACCGAGAGCTTGTCTAGGGTCAAATACAGTTTGTTCTGATTATACAGTATTCATGCCACAGCAGGGAGTCAATAAGAAATCTACTTATAGACTGGCTAAGATTAAGTTTTTTAAATTTTTCAGTGTAGATATATTTAGCTATTGAAAGATCAGGGCTGGAAATGTATTACACAGAGTGTTGCCTTGCCCAAATGCTCCCCTTGTCACATTAACATTCCCTGTAAGCCAATAAAAAACTAACCATTCCTGAAATCCAGATCCAAACACTAAGGCACCCTAACATAAACCTGACCCTAATATGGGACATTCATGTCTCCTGGACTGGGAATTATTATGAACACACAAAAAAAAAATTTGCTAAACTCACAGTATTTTACTATTTATTTTCCTATATACCATAATAGTTTTTCAGAAAACAAAGTATAAATATTTAGAATGATTAGTGAAGTATTAGGTTTTGTTGTAGAATAGAAAAGAGCTGTCTTTCTTTACTTTTGGGAGAACCTTTGAAATAATTTTCAGGTCCTAGACAACCCCTTCTTATACTATATAAGTACTATATAGTACTTATATAGTACTATATAGTACTTAATAAATACTATACGCACAGCTTACAGTACACATTTGCGTGGGGGTCAGACCTGAGAGGCACAAACTGCTTATAGCTCAAATAACCCCTAGAAACCTCTGAAGGAACCCTGGTTAAAACACTGCTCTAATGACTGTTCCACCCTCCTATATAAGCCATTATGTAAGGACTTAGGCTCATGCTCCCTAAAAATAAGTTCTGCAAAGAAGCACTGGGTGATCTGCACCCATCGGCATAGGAGGTTATATGTTTTATGTGAAAGGGCACAGATGTGGGTAAAAGACTTAATTGATAAAACCCACCTGCCTAACTTGATCATGTTTAAGTAAAAGCTTAAAAACTTAAATTAAGTATATAGTACATTAGCTTGGTGGTCAGTGAGAGGAATTCCAGTGGACAGCAACGTAAAAGGCAAGAATGCCACCCTTACAGATAGCCAAAGAGATCATTGGCTTCAAAATTACCTGAAAGGCTCACATTGCTAGTTCAAAAAGCCCTAGCAACCTTTGGGTGAATCCTAATTGAAACACACTGGAATACAGGTCAATGGCTGATACAGGATGACTTTGATTAAATGAACTTAGCTCCAAAAAATAAAGATAGTAAAAAAAAAAAAAAAAAAAAAAAAAAAAACTATGGTTGGAGAGGCACCTAAAACATTTTAAGCAATATGCTTTTCTCAAAGAAATAGCAATTTTTTTTTTACTTTAGATATAAAAAGAACTACCAGTCAGAAACATTTTCTGTTAATCTAATCATATTCTTCGAGTTGTAAACAGAGATCTTGTTACTGCGGACTGTTTGGTACTGTTGTCAGATTTTACTGTCAAACATCTAATATGTTGCACTAACTATCACAACATTGAAAAATTGGTCCCAGATGGCAAATAGAAGTCCTGCAACTATAGGCACCTTAGTGTTACACGGAAAGTGTTAACAAGAGCCTAGCTTTTTTCAGGATCCGGTAAGGACTCTACGGGTTTTAGTTGATTAAATGAGCAGTTTTTAGCCCTGACCATCACTCTTAAGCTGCGTACACACTTCCAATTTTTGTCGTTGGAAAGGATCTTTCACGATCCTTTCCAAGGACAAGGGAGTGCACGATGCATGAACGGTGCTGTACATACAGCACCGTTCATGCTCTATGGAGAGGGGAGGGGGAGAGCGACGGAGCGGCACCCTGCTGCGCGCTCTCCCCTTCCCTTTCATTAGGATCGGCTGTCGTCCATCGTCCGTGGATCCGGCAGGTCGGTCGTCCGGACGATGGACGACACCGACTGTACACACGGCAGATTTTCGCCCGATGCCGATTATCGGGCGATAAAAATCTGACGTGCGTACGTAGCTTTAGTCTGACCAACCTTTGCACTGAACTCCTAACATTCAGAAAGATCAGACAGCCCAAATAAACTGGAGAGAAAAATAATTAAAGGTCTATTATGTTGTCTGCCTCAAGTGATGTTTACTTTACACTTCTTATCAATCTAATTGCTTTCAACTTAAGGCTCCAAACAAGGTTTTCACAACTGGCTTCAATCTTGCAGAGTAAACTTGAAAGATGAAAAAAAGGGGATTTATTAGCATAAATGTGACACCTCTTACTTCTTTCTTCTGTGGTATATTGACTTGTGCTCAATCTCTTTATGTGGAATGTATTAACCTCTCACCCTTTCAAGTCATAGAAAGAAATACAATTATTTTATAAGTCTGCTACAGATAATTCCATCACACTCAGAGGCAGAATCTCATCGCCTCTTGCTTTTACTAGAACCATTTATTAATATATTTATCTTTTTCCAAAGATGTGGCTTGGTGGTTAAAGACATGACTTTTCACCCAAAGCACTATAACTCACATTGTTGTAGGCAGAGGATGCTTTTATCCAACTGCTGGAAAGCACAGAGTTCACAAGCTAACACAGATCTAATTTATACATATAAAGCCAGGCATTCTGTACCATTAAGCTGACAAACAGCCGCCTGGGACTATTGTATGGGTTTAACTTATAGGGCAACTTTCACCAATCATCAAAACAGACACGTAATTCACATACACAGGATCTGTCTGACTCGCCAAAAGATCTTTAAACCCATAAGCCTCTATCCCTTTATGGCTTCTTTTAAAGACACCTTGTCATCAACTGCAAGTAAAACTATAAATGCTTATTTGCAGTGTTTATTTCTTTTTCTTTACTTTGAACATAAAAATTTGACAACTCCATAATTTTTTTCTCCTATTGTCTTATATTTAGGACTTATTGTCTGCATATTAAGTGCTCCTGGTTTGTTTTATGTTACTTTAATATTCCTTAAGTGTTTACAGTTCTTTAGGCCTTTCCTGACTCTTCGCAGTCTGCTTGGGGCTTACTTCCAGCTCTAAACCATTCTCTAGCACATCATATCACAGAAATATTCATCTTAGGAATCATTTCCATTCATATATGATCACGGTAAATGTATTACTTAATTTCAGATTATCAAGCCTTGATAAAGTTGGGCTGTTCCCTGGTGATACTTTGGACAAGTAATAATTTGCATTATTCACCTTTTTGCTTGGGACAAGTCATAGGTGGGGCATTTGAAAGATAAAGGAAGGCAGAATCTGAGTTGACTGATCCTTACATAGCAATACATACAAAGATAATATTTAATTAATAGGTAGTTTGTGTTGAAATGCAACACCATATGGCTTGAAGTATGAAATATCCTAGAAATGCCACTGGCAATATCTCTGGTTATGGTCCTGGCTATGGAATGATGGATGTTTGCATCAACATTTGGCTTCTGCTTTTTCTGAGCATTCATAGGACATAACCCAATACTACACACAGTCATACACCTCTACAAAATAATGGGTACCAAATGATTACATCAATGTACATTAAACCAATTAAAAGGTCCTAAAATGTGGACTCAACATAAGTAAAACTAACCAAGGGTCAAATAAAAGCAAGTGCACTAGGCCAGGGGTCTGCAACTTGCGGCTCTTCAGCCTCCTTGTTGTGGCTCCCTTCGGCTGCCGTGGGGAGATCTCTGATGGGGGATCCCCTTCCTCCCAAGACACTGCTTGGTGTTCTAATGAAAAAAATACAATGACATCCCCCTCCTTTGAACCCCAATTCCTCTGGAATGGGGAGATGTACAAAACCAAAAATGTAGGTGCAAGTGGGGGACATCTGTGACTAACACCCCCTAAAATTTAATTGTTAGGCTATCATCAGAACATAAAGAACTCTGCCCATCAAAAAAATCTACCGTTACACATTGCTGGGGGCACCTGAACCCCAATTTCTCTGGAACAGGAAAGGGATACAGGTGAACAAAATTAGAGGTGCAAGTGGGGGACACCTGTGGCTAACACCTCCTAAAAACTCCACCCATCAAAAAACCCCTACCCTGTTACACATTGTTGGAGGCTTCTAGCACCTAAACCCCAATTTATCTGGAAACGGGGGTACAGGTGAACAAAATTAAAGCTGCAAATGAAGGACACCTGTGGCTAACACCCCTTAAAATTTCATCGCTAAGGCATCGTCAGAACATAAAGAACTCTGCCCATCAAAAAAATCTACCCTGTTACGTTAGAAGCCTCCAGCTTCTAATGTAACAGGATGATACGTTAGAAGCTGGAGGCTTCTAGGGGTATAGTTCAGTGTTTAATTTATTTCAAAGTAGGCCTACACATGCACACTTGTTGTAACAGGTAAAATTAAAAAATATTAAAACTTTTAAAAGTTTATAAACTATGTTTTGCGGCTTCAGACTATTTTTCTTTAGTGGAAGAGGAGGCAAAATGGCTCTTTTGATAGTAAAGGTAGCCGACCCCTGCACTAGGCTAAAATAGGATACCATAAATTCAAGGAACACATTGGGAAACACAGATTAAATAATTCAGTGTTTAAAGGATATAAAATGCCAGCAGAGAGGCAAGTGCAAACGGAATGTATCCAATAAAAAGCACAATGCTCCCACAAAAGAATGATTTCGGCCTAATTAAAATAGCATTCCAAAGGTCAAAAGCTAACATGGATTAATAAATCACAGAAACTCATAATTGCAGACGGCACATTATTTTAATTGCTGAGGGGAACAAAAAACACAATTACTCAGAAGTCATTTTTCATAAGCCGATCATGAGGAAATAAAAAAAAGAATGAAAGCTGCTTAAATATATAATTTATTGACTAATGGCTGTCACATAATTCTTTCTCATATGTGAAAGTAAGGGAGCAAGTTCAGGGTCAGGAGAGTTTAGTTATGAAGAAATGTAGAGATAAATGTCACAAAAATGACTTCTAGTAATCTGGACTTCACGTTATATATTTTTATTTAAAACAGTAGGCAAATGAATTTAGTCCTTTTGGTTCCCAGTCTGCAGACCAAACAGAAACAATACTGAATTAAACTATCAGCATATTTCACAGCCATGAAGGGACAGAACCTTTTCTATTTGCATACCTCATTCTATCTTTCAAATATGATATAAAACGGAAAAAGAATATTTAAACATCATTTCTTCTAAAAACTAACAATATGCTTGTGATAAAAGATAAATAACATTCTAGTAATACAAAAACAGCAAACACCTAATATGGGGTGCACTTATGACAAAGGATTCCCAGAGAAGTTTTATAAAAAGGAAAGTTTGCAATCAGATGCTGAGCTTCAGTTTAAAACCTAAGGAAAGATGGGAGGGGATCAACTTATTCACTGTGCAAACTCAGTTGGACCTTAAACTCTGTAAGCAACATGGTTTTTACTACAAAGTACACTTGTGATGCCTAAAGCTCCACCTTCTGGCTGGATAGAAAAATACAAAGGATACACATGCAATCTTAATGTTTACCCTGCAGTAAGATGCAATAATATATACATATATATTTAAGTTTTTATATAGCACTGACTTCTTCCACAGCACTTTATATAGTCAAGTCACTATTTTCAGAGAAGCTCACAATTTATTGTTCCTACGATAGTGTTATGTCATTCACCTAGTCTAAGGCCAACTATGGGGAAAGTCATTAAACCTACCAGTATGTTTCTGGGATGAGGGGGATCCAAGCAAAGGATGCAGGATCATTCAAACATGCCCTGGCCAAACTTTCCACCTGGGATCTTTGTATCGCAAAGAGCTCTGCCACAGTAATGCTCCCACACAGAACCATTCCAGAAAAAAATGAAAGGTATTGTATTTTATAATATTACCTTTAAAGACTCTCTCTAACTGAAAGTGGAGCCCAGTGGCTTAAACAATAAATACAAAATATACATTTTGCAATATTTGATATATACCTGACAAAAATGTTTATGTTTTATTTGATCAAAATTATGAATATATTTTAAACTATTAGATAATGCTATTTTCTGTAATTCTGCAATATGTTAACCTTTAAATTTGGAGCACAAAGACATGTATTTGCAAATTCCCTAAACAAAAAAACACTGACTTCTTCCACAGCACTTTATATAGTCAAGTCACTATTTTCAGAGAAGCTCACAATTTATTGTTCCTACGATAGTGTTATGTCATTCACCTAGTCTAAGGCCAACTATGGGGAAAGTCATTAAACCTACCAGTATGTTTCTGGGATGAGGGGGATCCAAGCAAAGGATGCAGGATCATTCAAACATGACCTGGCCAAACTTTCCACCTGGGATCTTTGTATCGCAAAGAGCTCTGCCAAAGTAATGCTCCCACACAGAACCATTCCAGAAAAAAATGAAAGGTATTGTATTTTATAATATTACCTTTAAAGACTCTCTCTAACTGAAAGTGGAGCCCAGTGCTTAAACAATAAATACAAAATATACATTTTGCAATATTTGATATATACCTGACAAAAATGTTTATGTTTTATTTGATCAAAATTAAGAATATATTTTAAACTATTAGATAATGCTATTTTCTGTAATTCTGCAATATGTTAACCTTTAAATTTGGAGCACAAAGACATGTATTTGCAAATTCCCTAAACAAAAAAACCCAGCCACCTGACAAACTAGAAAGTCATAAGATATACTAAAAATTGTAACTATATGCAAAGACTACCAAAATGTTCAAGGTTTTCTTGTTGCCTAAAAATATATGAATCATAGCAGATGTTAGAAAAGGACATCAGGTTTTTATACTGCAATATAAGCCTCCTAAAAAATATTTTCATATAAAAAGCAGATGGTACAATATAAGATGTGAATCATAATAAAGTACTGAAGGCATTTTTGCTTAAGGTGCAAAGTCAGAAGTAATGACATAATTGGGTACACTGTCTAGTTACTTAGACTGTTAAAGGGAAACTACAAATCCTTTATTAAAACACGCATCTTCCTGAACACTCTCTGGGACTCCCAACCCTTGGCAGGCTGTCTTCCATGCTGTCCTTCCTTCTGTTCTGTTGCCGTTTGATCTTTATGGCACAGGCTACTCTTTTTGGGCCACCAGTCATGGCTTCCTTTAGCATCCTGTCTTTCTGATCTGGGTGCCAGGCTCAATGCTTCTGATGTGCCCAATCTTTGCCACTGTGATTGCCAATACAGCACACAAGAGAGGAGGGGAAAACATGATTCCTTGCAGTCACCAACGCAAGCAATTTAAATTTCTATCCTCCCCTGCGCCGCATTGGCAATCACAGTGGCAGCAAGGAGCAAGAAAATCAGGGCAACCTCCTCTCCCTAGATGACCCCCATGTGACTCCAGGGTGCCAAAGGTGATAGTTAGCACCCCGATAAAGCATTAGGGTCTAAATCAAATTGTAGGTAGGCCCTGGTAAATCTATGTAGCAAGATTGTACCTCTGAGATAAATTATTCCGGAGCTGCTGGGTGCTCCATTAATAAAATAGAAATAGTCCAATTGCGAAAAGGTCACTATATATATATATTTGTTTTTTTGCAACAGACCAGTTGTTATACTCGTGGATGTGCTGAATACGTTTTTACAACATGTATACCACCCTTAGGTATATATCACATACCGGTATTTCTATTTGCTTTGCAGCTGTAAAATAACACAGCTCAATGACAGCAAATCAAGGACAACTTACCACTGAAGATACATATACACTAAAAAGGAAAACACAAGCATGATCCATGTACGTATTTCAAAAGCTGATTGAGTCACAGACTGCAAGAACTGTCAATTCCTTCTATTTCATGTCAGTTCAGTAATGAGCACACTTTACAGTGAGAGGAAAGCCATGCTAGCCCTTCAAAGGTCATGCTGACATGCAATCAGAATTGGTACTTCTGTCTTAATCTGCTTGGACCCTGGTTTCCATAGCAACAGCATTGTCTCTTACCTGCACAGTGGTCAGCCAATGCACTGATCTTAGCCTCGTCTGCTACTGTTAAAAAGGTAAATGTAAGAAGGTTAGCCCAGTTAGTGCCCACATTCCACATGCAACAAACAAAATAAAAGGAACATTAAGATGAAAAGTCTCAGTCCATGCAGGCGTCTTATCCCCCCCTCGAGAGTTTTAATGCAATATCGAGAAATTAAAACATTACATGCAGAGTTGGCTGGCTGCAAACCACAGGCACTTATGTTATTACATGTTAGCATCACCCACTTAAACAGAATTAAAACTGTTAATTATTTTCATCATTTGCTCATGCCAAAAAAAGAAAAAAGAAGCAGACAAAACGAAATAGCAATTATTGTAATGATTGTTTTCTGCTTGTGACACATCTCTTTCCCCAGCCATTGAAAATAATTGCGGTGGTATTAATAACTGTATTAAGAAACAATCTTAGGGGTTATGGTAATAAATACGACTGACAAATATGGCTAAGTTCAATATGCATCTCATGATGAAGAACTGCAATGTTCAAGGGGCAAAAATAATATGTACGCTGGAATGTATTGGAAATGGACGTTGAAAGCAGCAAAATTACCTAAACCCTCCTGATAGTTCTAATAGGAATTACGAGACACTTCTTTGAATATTTCGTCACCAGACAAGCATAGCCACTGGTAAGTGAGCATTACAGGAAGTCCCGCCCCAGAGGAATAAGAAGGAGCAATCTTATTTCTGCTCATGGCAATCAGCTGGTAGGTTTCATAACCCGTACACTGGTTATTCATTACTTAGTATAGGCCAGATGTAAATGGTTTCTGGACAGAACCAGTGAAATTGTTGTGCACACAGTTTGAAATAAATGAGCATTCAGTTTTTTATCAGACTCAAGGTTTTAGGAAGCAACTACAACATAGTAAGAAAATCTTGCCACCGCAAACACACTGTAAAAAGGACCCTTGATCTCCGTGTGGATGCAGTGAGCTCTCTGTCAAAGTCTAAAACACCTCCTTCTAATTTAGAGCTAGAGTTCTTCAACCAGCAGGGAACTTAAGCTTTGTTGCTTGCAGGAGTACAGGTCTAGAACAGCAAGAAGCCTGCTGAACCTCAGACACAATGGTTTCTACAGAGAAAGACTATTTCTTTGCACACTAGCATTAAAAAGAAAAAGAACATTTTTTGTATACATCTAGAATATTTTGAGACACTGGGGCAAAAATTATTTTGATACAGTTTTTTTGTTTGTTTTTTTAGAATTCAAGACCATAAGATTTTTTTAGTTTTGTATTAATATGAAGCAATGTAACTTGTTTTTAGCACTGGTTAGATGTGCAGTGATCTACATTAAACTAATCCTAAATATCTGGGTATGCGTCTGGACCCCTTACCACCCCCACCCTCCATTATGTTGGTGCTTCTCATTCCCAGTTCTACCTCTAAATAGTAAAATACAGTTTTACATTTACCATTAGAGGTAAAGGGAGAGAGGAAAATGTCATGTTTTGCAGTGTCAGCCTATTCTATTGCATGCTGGCTTTTTCTCAAACACTCTAAAATCATGAACCTTTATGAAAAAAATAATAATGTAGACAAGTAATGCAAATTGTCAAGAGTGTAGGCTTTGAGATGTGTGAGTCAGGCATCTATTCGACATTAGTCAAGCTGTTTCCCTAATATGTTGACATAGGCTATGAAGTATCATAATGTATTGTTGGAGATATGAAAAACATACCTATTGATTTGTAATATACATACAAATCGCATAGCAATCAAATGGTTAAAGCTCTGATTAATAATTTCCAGATATAAAATATCTGCACTGTGAATGCTGCTAAAAGAAAGAATTCCTCATGCCCGGTATAATTGAACCCAACCACACTATTGATTGGCCTTATACTGCAGCTAAAATCTACATTGTGAGCCATTTAATCTTCTTATCCTGGTGAAATAATACCTAGCTCTCTGAAAGCTGGCAAAGTCACATTGCTTTTATAAGTACTCTGGCAAAGACAGTCAATTAAACTAATAGCCGCTGAGATTAAATCTAAAAGTAAACATTTGTTTCAGTAGTAACGATTCGAATGTTCAGAGTCTGCTTCCGGAGTTTTTTTTCCCTCCCTAATATTTTGAAAACTGCTGAGTGACCTGTCACTGACTGATGAGAATAATCTGTCCATGGGATATTAACACATTCATGCACAGAAGGGATACTGCAGGTCAAACACAACTACAAGCACCAATGGTATCAACTTCAACTCTACAATGCTCAGGATGTACAGGAAAAAAGAAGATCTGCAGATTTGCTATTCAGCTTTACTAGTTATTTTATATGGCTTTTCAGAATGATTTGGTATGTTTAGAATGCTGAAGTCGTTAGTTTTTTATCAACCATAAAGAAGGTAACTTCTTTACCTTCTTTACCTTAGAAGGTAAAACAATTGTTTTTAAATCTCTCCCATAGCATTCCTGAAACAGTGACTACAGCCTGGTGAATTGACTTAAAAAGTCATCCACTCAGATCATCTGAGCAAATCTTTACCAGATATATGTACTTGATGTGAATTACCCTATAAATGTCTATTATTTGCAGACTCTGATTCATCTGGTCCTCACGGCCGCTTGATACAGAAGCCACAGCACTTAGATTAAGGAGATCTGGACTGCAAGTTGCTGCATTGGTCTTCAGTAAACCCCCAGGATATCATTAGTATTCAGCTGTCATGATGAAGGGTTGCGTAATATTAAACAAGGCTGTTAGGACTTTAGCTATAGGACTTTAATTACCATCCTATATGATTTAAAGTGCCCACAGACATTTTAGTAAGAAGTGTACACAGTTTTATTCACACACCCTGCTAAATGACCTAAACCAAAGAGTCACATGAAGCCATTCAAGCTTAGAAAAATGGCTTCAAGTTTTAGAGTTAAAGTAGTTCAAATTGTTGAAATAAAAACAAAAACCTAAAATCTAAACGGTGAGTAAAACCTTCCTTAAAATATTCTCAAAAGCCCCAAAGAAAAAAAAAAAAGACCATTGTGTCCCTGAAATACCTTGCAAACCTAGATATTACTTTCTAAATTTTAGGCTTTTCGGGGCAGGATCCTCTCCTCCTCCTGTGTCACTGTCTGTATCTGTCTGTCATTGCATATTTAATGTACAGCACTGCATAATCTGTTGGTGCTACTGTCCTGTACATAGCTTGCCAGGGAACAGAGATGTTGGCAGAACCCACCTATTACAGGCTGCCTGCCAAAATCTACAGGGGGTATATAAAATACCAGCCACTCAATAACCAATCAGTCTTTATTACAGGAAAACTACTGCACTGAAGCAAAATGCAAGAGTGGTTTCCATCTAGATTACTGGGCAGATCTGAAAAAGATATTCAAAGGATAATAAGAACACAAAAGTAAGAGCATGTTTGCTTTTTGGATTTAGACAGTATTAGTTTAGATATTTTGGAATTACAAAGGGGGGATAAAACCAAGGACTGGGTCATTCACCTTCTCCGCACTTTTTCACAGGACTGCTAAATTCCTGATTGCGTATGTTTGGCATTTAAAAAATCTTACTTCTGGCTATTTTGGTAAAAACATTAAAGAGCATAAAGCTATTAGTGTGGTATTATGCAGGCTGTGATTCAGACACTGCTGCTACAACTCAGTTCATCAGCTGTGCAGTGGGAAATGATGACCTTTGAAGAAGTCCCAGTATCTGCTTATCAGAAGACACAGCAGACGTCACATGCTTGGCTAATGCTTGTACGACTGCTGAACTCCCTTCCGTCTGGTTGGGGCTGGCAGATCAGAAATAAAATGATATTTAGAGAATTAATCTAGCCACAGAGTGAGAAAGGAAGGCGCTGAGCTCTTTTATCTATGAACTTGTCATGAAGAATAAATCCATATCTTATTTTATATACTGAAGATACTGTAGTAGAGCTGTACCCAGCAGGCTGCAGGAAGGTAGCACCTCATAAAGCCATTCTGTAAGGCAGGATTGTGTACAGATAAACTATGCAGTGATGATAGAAATACTACATTTCAGGAGATGTAATTAGAATTTTAAGGAATTATCTCAGACAACTACCAACAGCTGTCATTCGATAATCATCTGTTTTCAGTGGAAATGGGTTTTGGCTGGATTAAAAATAATCCATAACTAAAAAATGGAGAAGGAAAAGTGACATTTTCTCTAGGTTCAAATATTTTATTTATCTATAGGTAAAGTGACCAATAGAGGGTTTTCCAGGAAGATAAAAAAAAAAAAAAAAAAAAAAAAAAAAAAAAGGATTGTAAGACACAATTAAGACAGCTTCAGTGCCTTCTCACTTTTTTAGGGAAGTGGTGATATGACAATAAAATGTCCAAGCAATTACAACAGAGAACTTTCGTTATGTATTGTGTAACTTCAGGGTCCTGGCATAGCAGTGTGCCTTTTATCTGGGATGGGAAACTCCTTGAATATTATATATGAGCCAAAGCAGAGAAAACATTTTCACTCTTAGGGTCAAGAAATGTGGCAACTAATCATATTTACTTACATAAATACATTTCACAGAAGTATATTGCCAACTAGACTAGGTTATATTACATGATTGTAGTAAAACCTGTAGTCCTGGTGTGAACTTCAAGACATAGTTTTGGCTTCTTAGTGTGGTAAATAAAAAATACACACATTTGTTACCTAAATCCATGCTTTTAGATTTTCGAGTTTTAACGAAGTCCAACTGACTGGCATCTCCAAACTGCTTGGTGCGTTTCTCAGACATGCTCTGACGACCGAACCCCTCTCTCTGAAAGGTAAGGGATGGGTCTACATCGGGACTTAAAGTGCTGGAAAGTACAAAAACATAAGCAATCATGAAATATCATGTGTGTAAATTGCAAAAAGCCAATATATTGTGTTCCAATAAACAGACATATCAGACATCGGTGTTTGTTTGTGTATACCATGTTTATTAGCTAAAATAAACTTATTTGCCCCTTTTTAATCTTGGGTTCACTGTGGTAAGGCAGCGCTTACCATATGCCTGGACCACCAACATTTGGTCTAGCAAGCGAGTCTATTGTAGGCATAGAGGTGCTCTTACTAGGATGGGAGGACAAAAAGCTCAACTAAAGCTTATTGTGGAAGTAGAGGAAGTAAGAGTTCTTCCAGGTTCTAAGTGGTGCACAAAATAGGCTTTTTGCCTAAAAAAAAATATTATTAGACAGACACATGTGGTATGTGGTTTTGGGCAGGACTTGGTCTAGATTAGCCATTCTTAACCAGGGTTCCTCCCAAGATTGCAGGATGACTGACCTTTTGATGACGTCTCCATAGTTCTGGGGCCAACAGAACCAGCTGCATGATGTTTTTAGGTGTCTTTAACGGTGGTTTTCTAACCCCCCCCCCCCCCCTGTATAGGGGCACTCTTGCCACTGGGTATCAAGAGGCTTTTCTCCCACTACCCCTATAAAATAGTTTTTCGAATGGGTTCCCCGAGACATGAAAATATTTTAAGGATTCCCCAGAATAAAATGGTTGAGAAAGGCTGGTGTAGATGCTTCATTGCTTATGTTTATTTAAAGCTTTAGCACAAAAGATATTTAAGGTGTTAACTATACCAAATATTACAAAGCAAATACATCCTAAGTAAAATATGTTAAAAGGCTTAACTTTGGCTTTAAAGGGCACTAAAAATTAAATTCACATAAACATATTATACTAATTTAAAGTATAACTCCTGAAGCAATTTATAGAACAAACAATTCTAAGAATTCTGAAAGTCACCTTGCCCTGTCTATTACTGAGGACTGACATTAAGATATGGCCCACCAGCACACTCATCCCTCCTCCGACTAATTATTAAAATATTCATCAGGTTTTTACAGGCTCACTTCTCCTCCCCGGGAATGATTTGGTAAGAGCTCTGCCACCCGGCGACCCTGCATATTATTAACATTCCTTGTATTAATCCCTTCTTATTGCACACTTTGTTTTCATAATATTTTCATAAAGGATTAGGAAGATAATGTCATGCTGGACGGCATACATTTCCCTCTGTGATTCAGAACAGCTGCCAGGCTTGTTTGTATAACCCTCCTATGTCCATTGTGACTGCTCAAAGTTTCTGCCTTGAGCAAGAGGTTGCAGAGACCATGTCGCTGCCCTCTACTACTTGTCCCCCTGACTGCAGGAAACTGAATTGCATGGCTTTATTGGTAATGGCTGCTTCATAAAAACTGGGCTTTGAATGTGAATGAAGAAACCGAACACATCATTGGAACTTTGGCTGTACCGAATGATGGTTTATTAAGCCTCAATTATTATTAATCAGGATTTATATAGCGCCAACATATTACGCAGTGCTGAACATTAAATAGGGATTGCAAATGAGATGAATACAGAGAGTGAAACAGGAGAAGAAGACCCTGTCCTGAAGAGCTTACAATCTAGGAGATGGGGGAATTACCGTACAATAGATGGGGAGATATGTAGTGGTGGGAAGTAGTGAAAAGTTTGAAAAAATGTTCATGGTTTTGAGTGCTCTTTTAAATGAGCAGAAAGTAGGAGCAAGCCGAATAGGACGAGGAAGACCATTCCAAAGAGTTGGGGAAGCTCTAGAAAAGTCTTGGAGCCATGCGTGTATTGAGGTAGTCATTAGTTGGTCGTCAGAAGAGCGGAGAGGAGAGAGTGGCTGGGGGAGAATTTTTTTTACTAGGTCAGAGAGGTAAGTGGGACAAGAATTGTGGAGGGATTTGAAGGCAAAGCACAGGAGCTTGAATTTGATTCTAAGTTGAAATGGAAGCAAGTGAAGAGATCTGAGACAGGAAAAGAAGAGAAGCGGTGGGATAGATGGATGAGTCTGGGTGCAGCATTCATATTAGACTGCAGAGGATAGAGTCGGGTTAGTGGTATACCAGAGAGGAGGATGTTACGAGAGATAAGAGCATGTACAAGGAGTTTGGTGGCCCCAGGGGACAGGTAGGGGCGGATTTTGGAGATGTTACATAGATGAAAGTGACAGGACCTGGAAATGTTCTGAATATGGGGGATAAATGAGAGGGCAGAGTCAAAGATGCCGCCAAGACAACGTGCCTGAGGGGAAGGACGTATAACAGTGTTGTTAACAGTTAGGAATATGTGTCTGGGGGAGATTTGGAATTTAAAGGGGGGGAAGATGATGAGTTCTGTTTATAGGTCATGGGGCTAATTATGATGGCTTAAGTAGCATGACCTTCCAAAATCTGAATTTATTTCAAGTGTTTGCCCCAACCCCTTTTAGCCGGGCACCCCTCGACAGTTTTAGGGTGGTTACTGAAAAGTTGTGTCACAATACTGGGACTGCCACCCACCTACAGCTTCTTCCCACCCAGCTTTAAAAAAAACCTGGAGAAGTTAATTAGTTCTGATAGCTAAAGTGAGGCAAGACTGAATCACTTTGCTTGTCACTGTATGACTGCTCTTTTCCACTGAGGTGTAATGTTTTTGGTAGTCTGCAGTACTTGCGATAAGCATGTGTACTGTGCATTCTTTATTTTTGTTTAATCAAGAATGCAATTAAATAAACTACAGGGAGTTTTTAGAGTGCCAGGAACTTCTGAGCTAAAGAACTACTGGATCAGAAAGAAAAAAGGTGTATTAAGCACCTGGTTGAAAAAAAAAACAGACTGGGCAGCAGGTGGTGGCTATTGGTATGTATTTTATTACCAATCACTCAGTTCTCAAATGCATTTAAATTTGGGTAGATGAAGGAAAGGTAAACCACTCAAGTTGGTGAGATCTCTGGGTTTAGTATTGCCAGATCTGGAGATCAGCCTATTGTGCCAACTGGATTTGGATTTAATTGGAAAAATAGGAGCACAAATGGACATCCAACATTCAAAACACTACAGAATCACTGGAAATCTTAACCAGAACTTTCCACAGAAGACTGAGGTTGTGTTGAATCAACCAAACCATTAAAGTCTGACCTAATCATACCTCATCTTTCATGCAGACATAGAAAAAGAGGTAAAAACTTGTACTGAAAAAATATTAAAAAAAAAAAAACAACAAAAAGAAAGTTGAACTTCTCAAAAAGCTTGTGGTAGGGTCACTAACCTGAAACTGGTACACAGATGAGAAATTTAAAAACTACCAAATTCTATGCTTGTTCTTGCACCAGTTGCTCATAGCAAACTGAAACAATAGTGAATGCAGCTGACAGCCAGCGAATTAGCATTTTAAGGAGTTCAGAAATGGCAACCCAAAAATTGGTTTAGTGTATATTTACTATACCAGAAATATAGTAAATGCTTTTCTACATGTGCATTTTTTTTTTTTGTATCACAACTGCATTTTTTTTTTGACACAAGCCAGTAAGAACACCAAAGCAGCAAGGACAAACTTAGAAGAAGGTCAACGGCAGGTCTGATGGACCTGAAAAAGAATCGCTGATGGAACTCCGCAACATTCTAAACTGATCACAGAGACAACAAGCTCTACTAAAAATTTACGCTAGCCCTTACCAACTAATATGCAAAGCCCACGCCAATGAACAAATAAGGAAAAGACTAAAAATGTGTGCATTGAAACCAAATTCCACTAATAATAAGTTATTCTCTCATCCTAAAGCTGCCAAGCTCTGCTGAGGCTTAAAAACGTAGCAGCTGTAATGCCTACCTCCTCCGTTCTTTACAGAATCTTAGAATAGCTGAGATGAGCTGTACAGGGAAGGAACTCTGCTTTACACTTTTTCTAGCAATCTCGCTGATGCACTAAAAGCGTGCTCAAGAGAAAGACCAACTGCAGAAGCGGCATATTATAATTCTCACTGCTTGTGCTAATTATCACTACAGCCTTAGGAGGTGGCTCCACTGAGAGCTTTATTTTGCTTATTGATGTACATAATTACAAGGCTTGCAAATTAATGCACTATTCTCCAATTACACCGAGAGGGCTGTAGTCTTCAGACTGTTTAATAATTATCAAATTCCAGGTGACTATCAACTCTGGGCTTCACCATATAATCGAAACTGTGCAGACCTGCCAGGTAACATGTGGCTTAGGAACAAAACAATTGGCTGTATCCCATATCTATTAAGAGAGTTGTTCTCTCAAATTGAATGAAGGAAACAAAAAATCATGACAGCAACTAAACTACGACCTGTATAAACAACTATGGCTATCATAGAAATTATATATTTTATATACTTAGAGGACTTGTGTGGATAAAGGTATAGGCTGTCAATCATGACCTATTCAGAATATATCTGGGTTGCAATTCCAAACCTAGCCCACTGTCTTACAAGTCATCAGTTTGAATCCCTGAAAAGAATGCAGCCATAAAGGTCTGGAAAAGTCTAATTTCCTCCAAGTTAAAGTCTTTATAGATATTGTCTATTGCTCCCCAAAGATAGGAGAATCCAACTCTGTGCCAATTTCTACCAAGTACCCTTCATTCCCTGAATAATCAAAAGCCAAAGTCTTTAACGAGCTCTCTTGACCTCTTCAAAATGCTAGATGTCTGGCTAATGCTTTGGCTTAAAAACTTTCCATGTCACTGATCTGTAAATAGCACACTGATAAGAAACTTGTTTGCTGTATGTTTCTTCTGGCTCCATAATGCAAAAAGATTAGGGTTAGACACAAGATGGAAATCTGCATTTTGAAATGATGGCAGCAGACATAGTTAACTTACAGGGCAATTAAAGAGACCAGGCAGCTGACCATAAAGCAAACTGAGTCTAGTTGCAAAAGGTGCATAGTTCTTTTCAATATTAGAAATATTTGTTTGAAAGCTGAAGTTTGGATCCAGCACCTGCGCAGATTTACAGCCAATAATATTATTGTCTTCCAGTCACTGAATCATACTAAATGGCTTGACTTCTATAGGGAATATATAGCTTTCTCTTGCAAAAAGACTTTAAGAGTTATTGGAGGCTAGAAACCGATACGACTTAGTACTTTTCTGCAAAACAAAAATTTTCTGGTTTGACTGGATCTTTTTTAAAAATCCATATTCCACGTAGGTTGGAGACCATGCCTAAGAGTTAACACGAACTGCCCTGTGTTGACCGTACAAAGAAATAGAAGTCTTACCTCTCTGTGGATTCACTAGTTACATTTTTTGACCAGGCTCCTGCAGAGTCTGTAACGCATCCTACATCATCATGTGAGCTGGAAGATGACTGGTCGGAGAGCTGGGAAGGCAATACTGGGGATCTGTCATCTTCAATGATCACAGTGTCATCCTGAGGCATGTTTACGGTTGGGGAAAGTTGATATTTACCTGCAGAAAGCAGAAAACAGCATTACATGACAGAAAGCATAACTAAGCAATTCCAGCAGCGGCTCAACACTCCCTCCCCAAGTACTGTTTAGTGTCACTGGAGCCTTCAGTAGGACTTATGGTTTACAGAAAAAGAAAAACAGCAGCATTTATCTGTCTGGCAACTATAAATTATAACAGTTAGGAAATAAAAAATAAACATTTTCACTTTGGTGAAAAAATTAATCTTTCATTCTTCATGAGGTTAATGATATCTATGCTATGTGCATTTGGTGTACCAACTCATAGCTAAGCAGAATTATATCTTGTTGCAGCAGGGGAGCAATGCTCTGAGTTGTCACCTGTCAGATGTTCCATTGAATTTATACACACTGAGCCTGTATGCACTTTGTATGTACTTTGATGGCATTACTACTTGTGGATCACAGGAGGAAATTTGGAGGATGTCACTAATTTAAAAAGATTAATAAACACGTGTGCCAGAATTTCCAACAATTACAAATGCGCTAGTTTATCTAACAAAATAGAAAAATAGGATGTCTTGCCGAGTTAAATAAAAACCACTAACTACAAAACCCTAATGCACACAATTCCATCTCATGAGGCTATCTCTATGCAGGCTGTGTAAATGAAATTCATATCAACATGTGTGAATCAATCATCTTACAAATCACTGTTACAGATCAAAACAATACATTACGTGATGTTCCAATTTTCACCTGTAAATGCATTCTCTCCAGCATGTTCCTTTGTGTATCGATATAAGATACTTGATAAATGCCCAATTATGCAATGATACTAAATGATCACGCTGTTAACACAACCAGACGTATCTCTGAGGCTTTATTTCGGCAGGTACATGATCAAACATTATGTTTATGATAACCCATAGGGTCAATGACCAAGTCCCATTCCTCGAAATGTTTATCATTTAATACGCAGCTTAAAACTTAAACGTAGTGTCTAACCTACAGGCAGTCATAGGGGATGAACGGAGGTGGTATTAGGTATTCGAGTACAGCTCACTGTCAAATGTTCAAATACTGGTTCATTAAAAACCGTCAAACCGTTGGGGCTTCCAAAAAGCTGTCAGGGTACTAGCAACAGTAAGCCACCCTTGGGAGGAACACTAGTTTGGGTTAGACTGAAGAGGGATTGGAAACCCACCAGGTTTTTATAGCTGTGTTCCTGCTGCAAAGAACAATCCCGTCTACTGGTTCAGTGACCATTGCCACTTAGAAAGTGATAGGGAAGCCAGAATTAGGAATTGATACACAAAAGGTAAACCTTCTACAAAATGTCATTATTTTTGAAAACAGGTGGCAAAAAATAAACAAGACTGAAATTTTAGCCCATCTAAGCTCTATGAAAAAGTAATGAAACAGAAATGTTTTGGCTTTACATACTTAAAAGAGTACATGAGATACAGCAAATGTCATGGAGCAATCAGAACACATTTAAAATGCACCTGCGATCTGTGCATCAGCATATCCTAAACATTTTTGTTTTATTAACATTGTTATTTCTTTAGGAAAATATTCTTACTTTGTATTCTTTACCAGATGTGCATGTAACAGGGTGACAATAAGAATTTGAAAGAAGGGGCAATGCATGAATGAATGAAAATGTATGAACAGTACATTTATGACAGTGTCACTATTTTTTTTACTTTTTAGGTAAAAATTTATGCAAATCATTTGAATTTAGAAAATTTTGTTTTAAGAACAAACACTGAAGTTATATTTGGTCTTCGAACTATTCATCTGACTCTGCAGTGTATGCGAGGATACTCAATATGTAGTATAAGATCTGTGTATACCTGTGAACATCCTAAGTGCAGGTATGCATGCTTGGTGGAGACACAGATCCCCTAATTTTTCTTTTTGTTTTATGAGATTCAATAATCTGAAGATTTAATTACAAGCTTTGCATAGAAAATGCGTAAACACACATAGGACACACTAAAATCTTTCTCACTCCTCCAATAGAAGTAAAGACTGAATAGCGTAATTCCAAATACTGAGACTTTTCCTCAGCAGTTGTTGATCGGGCATAGTGGGACTCATCCTAGCAAAAAATACATTATCCCTGAAGAATTGATAAACCTCTATGTATAATACTGGCCTGGAAATATAGAAAAATAAGCATGTCAAATTTGGAGGGTAAAACTGAACTCTACACATGCGGATAAACAAACTGGTGAAGCACCAAAAGCTTAAACGGCAATATTAACATTAAACTTGGTTGGGGGATCCCCAGTAAGTTTATTATACAAAGCAAGATAAGTAAAAGAGAAAACCATTTATTTATAACTGCTGCATAATATGACTGTCGCCATGCAATAGGTTTGCCTCATGATGGTAGCGCCTATGTAAACCTCATCACCAAACGGCTGCACAGAAACATTCAGCAGAGATCTAGGCTGGGATAATGCAAATTCTAGGACGATACAAATGAGGTTTTCATCACAGAGTTTAGCAGGAAACCATTAATAAAACTTTCTGATTTCAATCAACGTCAGCCACAATTCCAATCTAAAACATAAAGGACAGTATACCAAAATAAAGTCCTGCTTCTATCAAAACACGAAAGGCGATTTATGAAAACACCACAAAAATAATTATTTTTCTTAATTACAATCTTAATGAGCTCATTAGAAACATTGGAATTTAAATGATCTAATAGCTCTGCTTATGTCTTTCTAGCGAAGTAGAAAAAAATAATAACTTGCCAAAGCAAGGGGGGAAAAAGTGTTTTTAATGTCAGGAGCAATTTTAATCAAACCTCTCATTGTGTTTTAAATTTGAAAATCCTTACAAACTAATCCCATGATGAGCTAGTCAGTAAATCTGAGTTCTCCGGTGGCAAGACAAGTCTTTATTAACTGGGTCTGTTAAGGGAAAGCTGGATAGCTGCAGAGCAAGCGCTAATAACCTCATTGGCCACAGGGGACGAAGCGCCAGCATGGTGCTGAATGCTAACAAAGGATGCAGAAAATTATCTATAGCGATTTGGAGCTAATGCACTGAAAAACAGAAAACCAAAGCAAGCTAAGGATGGCACTCCAGTGACCCATTCTGCAGTCTCAGTGTTACCCGAACTATAGCGCTTTTCTATGTAAAACCTATTACTGAACCACATATGAAAAGTCAAAACAGCTAAAGAGAAAATTGACTTCCAACAATATAATCTAGACTGCTCGCTCAGCTTTGTAATTGAAAAGTTTTAAATAACAATATCGGTTACATTCATGTAGCCAAAATCTGTTTGTATCCATATTTATTTGTTCCTCTCTCCCTTTGCTTCTGTTTTAAATAATAGTTAATGAATATGTATTACAAAGCCCAAATTCTAGCAGAGCCCCTGATTTTCTGGTCATGTGATCTCAACAATCTCACCTATTCCTAGTTAGGTATATTCAATAGCATTCTTTAGAATATATTCAGCAAAGGGAGTTAAAATAATCTCTTAGTGGTTTGTGTACCTAATTGTAAATTCCTCTCTTAATCCTAATTTAAAGCGTACCTAAACTCAACATTTTCACTTTCCATAAAAGGGTAGACAACCTTGGATATGTAAAGGAAAAATGTCAATTATTTTTACAACATAAAGAGGGCTACGTCACCCCATCTCGCACCTGCGCTGTGACGGGTGATGTGCCAAGAAGACAAGAAGACGACAGAGAAGAAAGTGAATGGCGGCGCCAGGATGAAGAGAAATTCCAGGACCGGCGAAACCAAGGGACCTGCAGGATTAAAGGTGAGTAATTTTAACCTAATGAACGAAATTACTTATTGGCCTTTTTTTTTTAACTTCTTGGCTTGTTTCCCATGAAAACCAATCAAAATATTGTGGATTAAAGGTTCCAGGTTTTAATATAATTTGGTAATTTTGAATAGGTATTCCCATTCTAAAAGATTTTCTATTTGCTCCCTACTATGAAGACTCTAATGGGCTGAAGAACTTTGCAGAAATGTCACATGAAGATTCTCAAAGGAATGCAAAAAGTTATTGGGTGCTTCTATTTACTGGCACACAACAGGGATAAAATCCTGTAAAGAATTCATTTTATATCACTGATCTCCAACCTGTAGACATAAAATGAAATGAGCAGTGGAGGAAGTCCTTATGTCACAACATAATAGGCATATTTAGGAAAGACAATTCTTACATTTGTCAAATTAACTTTATCACATTCTTTTGAAAATTTTCTCACATAGGAACAAAAAGTAGAATGTATTTGTTGCCAAACAAGATATTTTTTGAGGTGGCCAGGTATGTTTAATACATTTCTTGCATACAGCTCAAGTTGACAATTTTCATTGTTGGATAAAATAGATATTTATCAACAGAGTGCTGACAGACAATTTATGAGACCCGCTGCAGTTTACCAGTGCATGTAATGGAGAACAACTCTGCATTCGCTGAATATCAACGATGAGAAAGTTTTACTTTCCAGGGGAATCAAGGTAAAGAAAGTCATACACAAAGTCATTTCTGGATAATAACCAAAAGAAAATATTGTTTATGCAATGTTACAGACGAGGCTACAAAAGGAAAGCGGTTCCTCAATATTTTATTAAAGTAATTCTAAATGTGATTACTAACCTTCCCAAAATGTAATTTAAATGTATTTTCTACAGCTTTCATTAAATGAATATCTGCCGATAGTGACTATTACTGTAGGATAATCAGCATTAATGAACCTGAAGTCTGTTATTCTCAGCTGCAGGTGTTAAGCAGTCCCGATACGGGGACACTGTGAGTTTGACCTTACTGTTATAAACAGCAGTAGTCCACAACAGAGGGCCTATCTTTTTCCCAAAGCACCAGAACCAGGGTGTGGAAGGAAGATATAAAGTAACACAATAATAAAGAACAAGTGTGGTACATGTGGTGATAAAAAAAAAAAGGTTTATGAAACATTGCACTTCTTGAAAAGTTTGTGACTGTGACTTTGGGGCTGACGCTACCATGTTTTTCACATATGTATGATTATTGTTTGGATATGTAACAAGGTTTTTGATTATATTTCATTTTTATGTGTGTATGTATAGTTAGTATTTAGATAGATAGAGGTGATTGGGGGTTGTATGGGTATTACCAATGCTCTTTTTTTGTGAAAAATAAAAATTAAAAATAATTCTTCCCAATCTTGTGGGAAAAAGTGTTAAATTGCTGCATCCCTACTGGAGAGATTTTCTCCTCCCCATGAAGTAAGGAGGGAGCTCAACTCCAACAGGGAATACATTTAAAACCTGATATAGGCTGCAACTGCCAAACTCCTGATTCACACCACTGGTACAATCCATACTTGGATCAGCAATGTCACTATTGATTAAAAAAATATCATACAGGAAGATAAAAAAAAAATATATTAGAAAAAATATATTGTCACCCTTTTCTGTTTGCTCAACTATTGTAACTTTTTGCGGTCTATATGTATGTGTTTTAGGGCTGCTGCATGTCCCAGGTGGGATTCCCAATAATGAAAAATGAAAGAACAAAAGGTGGCAACGCAGGATAGCATTAAGGAAAAAGCATTGTATTGGAAAATGACTCTCAGATCACAAGGCAACCATGTATTACTTTAAAGAAAGATTGACAGTTTTGGTAGGGTAGTTGTAATTAGTTAAAACTTATATAACATATTAGCGCTTGGGTTTGGCATTCTCATATGCATTTTAACTATGAAAGGGCATGCAGAAGAGAAATGTACTGGCGTGAATGGGGCCGACCTAGTTTTGATCTCACAAAATGAACTGCACAGAAAGGGGATATTGCTGTCCAGTAAGAAACCTATACCCAAAAGAATAAAAGAATAACTATGAAACAAATAAAACCCAAAAAGCTTCATTACTATTACAATGGCAGGACCTGGTTTCTGCCAGTTATGGCTCTAACACTGCTGACCCTGTCTAACACACATCCTTTAATATAATAGAGCCATTATTCCAGGAAGACAAAACGCAGAGGTACTCTTATGAAAGACAAGGCCCATTCTATGCAGTGTACCCACTTCACCTGTTTTACTGGGAAAACACACTATGCCAATCACATTAGAAATCTTTTATCCTGCACAATCTTTGCTGCTCTTTGTTCATCTGAATTGGATTTGAGATGTTGTATGCTGGCCGTTGCCATTGTAAATAGAACATTAATCACTCTTCAATGAACAGTGAAAAGGACAAAAACATGACATGATTAGTAGAGGCTACTTGACTCACCCATTATTCTACTTAATGCAGCATTCCTTGTGGGCGATTCGTCAAAGCCCTCAATGCCGCTGTACAGAGAGTGGGAAATTCTTCGCTCCCTGTCGTCCAGTATTGTCTCGACGGGCAATTCGGGCCCCGAGGGGCTTCCAGGTGACTCCAACTGTAGAATCGGGAGAGAAGGGATATCAGCACTGACGGTCTATTTAACAGCATGGGGGAACAATAACAACATGCCTAAGGCCTGCACCCGGCTGGGTACCAAATGAGCTAGAACTTTTCACCCTCTACCAAAATAATTTGCATTGACAGCTCTGCTTAATGGGCAACTTTTGATGGCACTTTGTAGTATACCTCCTGTGGAGCGCCTGTCATATTTCAACACCCTTAAGCAAAAAAATAAATAGTACAAAGACAATGTCTCTGATCATATTAGAGATAATTTGCTTACAAATTTGTTCTTTTTAACTCTTTTCTGCACTTAGGCCTCTTATAACAATAGAGACAACATACAAAAATATAGTTACAGTGCAGATAGCAGGCCTTAGGTTAGATGTAAAATAAAGGGGTCAAAAGATCATGGTACAGCTTAGTAGGTAGTCAGTAATCTTCAACTAGACTAATATCAGTGTTTAACTTTACAGAACAATTCCAGCTGATAATAGCTTACTATTACTAGTTAAGCATTTGTAGAAATTGAACTTTATTCAACCCTATTCTGAAAACTAAGGAAAAAAGTATCTTTATTTAATATCATCTTGCAAATAAATACATTGAGGGTAAATACGGTACATGTGTACATATTACCACCAGTATTTGTATTGGACCAACATAATATGCAGTGCTGTCCAGTAAATAGGGGTAGCAAATAACAGACAGATAGAAACAATGACACAGGAGGAGGAGAGGAGGACTCTGTCCCGAACAGCTTTCAATCTAAAAGGTGGGGAAAGTAACACACAATAGGAGAGGGCATATTGAATGGTGGGAAGTAGTGAAGGTTTTGGGAGACAGAAGATGGGTAGGCAAGTTTGAAAAGATGGGTTTTAAGAGCTCTTTTAAATGTGCAGAAAGTGGGAGCAAGCCAAATAGGACAAGGAAGATGAGGAAGATGGATATGAACAAATAAATACTGAGCCCCAATGTAAGGTCTGACAGTGGGTCAGTTACTGAACCGTTAGCTAGACCGCGGAGGTCTGTGTGGCTATCTAATAACATGCCGGGCTGATTGTCACTGACCCACTGCTAAACTAGGCATGCCAGGTAATGCTGCAGACAGAATGTCTTAGAGCAGGGGTGTCAAATTCTGGCCCGCAACGTCCTTTTTTTTGGCCCCCAAAGGAATCCTAAATATGAATTGCAGCTGGCCCGTCGCTGCATTGAAATAGCACCACACTACAATACCCAGCATCACTCGCGTCTGTAGACCAGCGGCCTCTCTGCCTATGCCTGGCCCCGCATTGGACTGTTTTCTTGCCGCAGGGAATTGTAGTAGAGGTGCTATTTCAGCTTCAAGTTTGGTCTGTGACTTTGTCAAAGTTTTTAATTTTGGCTCACTGTGTATTTCAGTTTGACACCCGTCTTAGAGTAAACCTTTGCTCATCTGTGAAAAGTGAGATACCAATTACAACCCTAACAATTCTGGCGTTATATGGAAAATTTCAAATAATCTGCACCGTTCCAGGTTGTCAAAACAGGTCCAACTGCAGGTCAATGGATCCACATTCCACCCTCCTGAAATCTGTCTCCAGCAATCTGGTCAGAAGAAACTTGTAGGGCTCTGGGTTCCTGCCATTTTTATTCATTGAGAGATACAGATAGCACTTCTACTGCTGAGTTCTTGAACTTTTACAACACTGTGCAGCTCTCCTTGTGTAAATGCCTGTCTCCTGGTATCTCCTCTACACTTTTGAGGCACAACAAAGGTTCCTGTGACAGCACAAAAGGATATGCCATCCTGAAGGATCTGTACTACCTGTTTAACATAAGTGAGATGCAGGAACCATCTCATGCTATTGCACGCTACCAGTAGCGATAAGGACGCTAGCAAATTGCAAGATATAAAATCAGTCAAGAGTAAGGAGAAATTGTCTATAGTAAAGCCATTCATGCTTTGAGAATTGTTTACTCTTGTCCCTTCACTCCACCAGTTGTCGTTTTCATTTGCACCAAAGCAGGTGAAAATGATTCACAGTCACTTATACTTCATACCTGGGCAGAGTGTTATCCTGATATTTTTTTAACAATATAAATATGTATGTGTATATACACATACACCATGTCTTATATCAGAAAACTCTGTGATTTATAAAAACAGATGCAAGAAAACGTCAATGCGCAGAGACTTAGTCATACTAATCATAAGAAACATTCAAGAGTAGAAAATGCAGCCATTTCCTTTGACACTGAGGCTTGTCTCCTGCCTTCAGCTGTACATAATCAAATCTGCATCACGTATTGCTTAAGCTAAACTGTCACCCACAAAAGTGAAACCATAATTCACAGCTGCCGGTAAAAGTGTCTTTTGTGCTTGTAGGACTGCGCCTGTCACAGCCTATCAAACATTCCGACTGGAAATGGCTTCACTAAACTCCTACTTGAGTGGAAACGCTTCTGTCAGAAAATGATCAGTAAAACCCACAAGGCAATCTCTGTCTTTTCTATTTGGAAATTATTTTTAGATGGAGAAGAGTTTTGTGAATTCTTACATGGATGGAACCTTCATGTAAAACTAATGTCAAGTAAAGTGTTACGGTTTACATATATGTTACCTTCTGAAAGGATGTCATTCATGTACCGGTAATTGCAAGTTTTCCTAGTTTTAATCTAAATACATTTTTCCCACTGTGTATTTAAATGCTCAGCAATCGTAACCTGCCATTCAATCCCCATGTGTCTGATGGCACGTTGGCATTCGCTGTGAAATTTTCAGCATGCAATCCCTTGATGCAACACTGTCAATGCTTAGCTTGCAATAGACTTTACTGAAGGATGTATGGAAATAAAACTTTTTCTGTTTTCTACATAGTTTAAATGCCTGCTCAGCCTTCAGTACTAGAAGCCAGCATAGTTTCCATCAAGGCCAAATGCATTCTTTAAGTGTATGTAAACCCACCTACACCTCTCTAGATACACTGAATGTGATTATTCACAGTATTTCTTTTTTTCTCTGGTACCCCGTGTCCAACACGGTCTAATCTGTGGACAGGGCTTAGCTGCAGCCAGGACTACCATGTATTGCTATGTATAGTCTTTGGATTGTAAGAAATGGTACACAGAAATGCTACACACCTAGAGTCTCTGCAACCAATTAGTGTTAAGGTGAGCGGGTAAGCAGGGCTGAAAGCAGCATGCATCATAATAATCAAATCCTCTTCTGTACATCCAACGTACTAACATAATAATTTAGTATTTGTATACCTAACCCAGATTGCGGTGGCTCAAAGGTTAGCATTTTGGCCTTTGCAGTGCTAGGTCCAAGGTTTGAATCCCAGGCAGGGCACTATCTGCATGGAGTTTGCAATTCTCCCTGTGTTTGCATAGATTTCCTCCAGGTACTCCAGTTTCCTCCCTCATTCCAAAAACATGCAGTTAGGTAATTGTCTTCCATCTAAAATTGACCTTAGACTGTGTTAATCACACATTAAGATGGTTGGGACATGGTTGCGACCACCTTTGAGGGACAGCTAGTGACATCACTATGGACTCTTTAAAGCACTGTGTAATATGTCGGCGCTATATAAATACTGGATAATAATAATTGTTTTTATATTATTAAAGCAATGCAGAGTGGGACCCTTACTGTCTACATGGGATCAGAGATTTCTTTTTTGAAGTCTGACACATTCCCTGTAAATATGAATAAACTCTCTATTAAGAAACATTACGAAGATAACAAAACTCTCTATTAAGATTACAGATTCCAACAGATGGAAAGGGTCCCCCCTCTACAGTAGCTGGCATGAAACGAATCCTTCTAAGCAGGCTGCTTTAGGATGAAAACAAAGTTTAAGACATTGAATAGTATTTGTTTAGATGCAACTGGAAGGTATCTTACTGAAACTGAAAGTTCTATTTGGTTTTAAATGAAGCCTGACAATTAGGTTTTTGGATTCCACTTTTTAGAGGTAACACTGAATCTGATGCATCAAAAATAGTCAGGCAACTATCAATTTCAGAAGGAAAGTTTAGTAATGGTAGCCTCTGAGAATCTCTGATAGAAAAAAAATACTACTAAAATAAGTATATAAAAAATATAATACAAATCTTTAGAAAACTGCGGAAAAAGGGAGGCCATTCAGATTAGGATAAATTCCTAAAATTAAATTTGTTACTAAAGTATTGGGATATACAAATACAAAAACCCCCTAAATACAGGAATTGCAGACTTTGCATAGTAAACTATGGCACAAGCAAAAAATAGCAATGTGATTATCAACATAATGTTCCTTTTTAATAACATCCTCCAGACATGAATAGTTTATGCCAAGCTTTTTGAAAGCGGAAATTAAATAGACTATATACCTATTTTCCACTGTTGTATTCTAAAAAAAGACTTTTCAGAAGCTCTGTGCTAGTCCCGGAACCTAGCCAAAGCAAGATAACAGGTAGGCTTTGTGAAAGCCAACCAGTAAACTTCTCCTTAATCTATATCTCTTCATTTGGTAAAACTCAAGTGACCCCCACCATCCCTGTTCTTAAGACTGGCAGCCTAAGGATATTAGGATCCTTAAGGATAAAGGGGCCATTTAAGGCCCACAACCAAAGACGTTGACTGATGCAAGTCTTGCCTATGTAAAAGCAAAACTTGAGAGTTAAACAGAATTTTCCTAAATTACCCTGGATTAGCCCTTTTAGTTCTGTTACAATAAATTGATGAGTAGGTTTAAAGCAGTTAGGTGGGAGGCTGGAATACGCCTAACAAGAACATTAGTATGTATGGTTTTCAAGTCAATGAAACATACAACATCTTACGATGGTGGAGGCCTGGCTGCATGCCACAGACATAAATTGAGGAGGGAACGGGAAGGAAAACAAGACATTCCTAGCACATGAGACTATGAGCAGAGGAGGTCACAGAGTCTGCGAACATTTTTCCTGTTCCAAGACTTGGCCTGCCTACTACAAATGAGATATTTAATGAAGCGCTGAATGGTAGTCTTATCTTCCCCTGTTTGATAAGCACTGGGGAGATTTGCTGCAATAAAGGGTCAATGCAATTACAATTGGAAGCACGTCAAGCTGCAGGAGAACAATAAACTTGCAGTGCCAGTGAATTAGACTCAATAAGGTTTAAATTGCAAAATAAGGATTTGTTTTATTAGTTTTTACATAAAATGCAGATTAGGAGTGACAGCTTTACTAAAACATGAATTAATCACTTCTCTGAGCTGCTGGAGGCTGAAAAATGAAAGAAAGTAAACGTAAAAGGCTTTGGTAAGGTTCATGGGGATCATGGGTGGATTTGGGAGGAAATTAGTGATCTAGCATTATTAGAAAACAGGAAGTGAGAGCAGGGGAAATCTTCTTACCCCAAGAGCAAAGATAAGCACTTGCTATTAAGACATTTTTAGAGAGTTGTATAGTTGTTAAGGATTATATATTAAACACATTAAAAAATTAAACGCATGTAGATAGATATTCTTTGCAATACTTCAAAACTCCAGTCCTGGGAAAAAAAAAAAAAAAAAAAAAAAAAGATGGCATGGCTTGACTTATGGCAGAGGTGTAACAGTTTATAATAACAGGCATCAACTACATGGTTAGGTAAAGTAAAAAATGAAGTAAATTAAAAAAAAAATAATAATTTTGATGCTTACTAGTTTACATGTTCTCCTATATATTTGTTATGTAAAGTAAATGTATGTAAGAGTAGTAAAAGTAAACATTTATAAACATACATATTAGAAGCAAAGATTATGAAATTGACATGTTTCCAATCACCAATTTTCTGGACCATGTTTTAACCCTTTTTAGTTATTCAAGCCAATCTAAAAATTGTATATAAAAAAAAGAAACTTAGTTCTTTGTTCCTAATATTATCATTCCAGCTCAGGAAAACAGATACAAAATGTAAGCGCAATTAACAAAGCGTAGAGAAAGGACGGGAAGTCCGAAAAATAGCATTCTTATGTCGAATCTCGTAGCAAATTAGTTTTATAATAGATGCCATTTGTAATACGGGCTTTTTGCACAGTGTAAAGTAATGGCAAATTACCCAATTAAATACCCAAACTGCAATGCTGCTGGCATACAAGAGCAGACAAAGATACATTTTGTTGTGTGGCAATGAATGAAATACAATCAATAGCAAGACACAAATCATGAAATGGAATTTAGGAATCAATGTATAGACCACAAATGTAGATAAGCAACACCTGTTTACATAATAAGATATAAAATGCAATATATTAAAGATTCATGTATTTACTAACTAGAGCCAGGCTTTAGGCTTAAGTGATATAAAATGGCTAAAAAGTAAGAAAACTAATAGGCTTTGAAATATCAGAACTGAAAGCAAGACAGAACTCTATAATGCTTGTGCTTTACAATGTTCTACTGTCCCTGTATGGCCTGATTTCCACAAAGCACTAGTAAAGAAAAGCTCCAGGAGTACCATTCCCAATCAGAATGAGCTGCAAAGGTACATCTCTGTTGTATTAGACAGAATCACCACAAGAGATATGTGAAGTCACTAATTCCCTTACATTACATCTCTGATCAAAATATTACTTTGAGTCAACCGGGCATATTATTTTTAAAAGTAAGACTTGGCAGCTTGTAAGAATTGTAGGAGGCCTTTTGGCTCCTACTTGCGGTCTATACCCTGTAAAAATGGCAGTCTCTGGATTTGCTCCTTTTTACTACTTGGAAAGGTCACAACAGTTCCTGTGAGCCGTCAGTTGGGATAGGGGAATGAGGAAACTACTTCTGTCCATTAGCACATTTCATTTATTTAGACCTAGAACATTGATAATTAAGTACTGGTAATGTTACTGACAGGTTCTCATTATGAATAAAAGCTGACACAAATATGATATGTTACCTCATTCTTCTTTATTCGCCTCGCTACAATTAACTGGATCATTCCTCTTTTATTTCCTTCTGTAGACATAGATTTCCGCAATGTTTCCATAGCATCTTGGTTTGTTTTACCCAACAGTGATTCACCATTGACCGCCACTAGTTGATCATTCACACGGAGCCTTCCATCCTGCAACAACAAATGGGGTAACTACTCACCCTTTAAAACTTTATCAGGTTTTCTGTGATGAAAAGCAAAGCAAAGTTAAAATGGAAATATAGTTCATGCTAAACATTTACAAAATCTACAAAATCGGAAGTCTTTTTTAGAAAGTTGGATAGGAGAAAGCTTTTCCACATTAGAAAACCAAGGGCCCCATTCACAACTATCCCAAAAGAACACAAGCTATCACCATCACAGGAAGCAAAACTATTACAAACTAAAGGTGTGCAAACTTTAGACCATTTTGTTGTGTTTTTTTTTTTTCTTCAATTTTATCATTTTAAATATTTTGCTATTCTGGGATGCCTAATAGTTTATTAGCAATCCAATTAAAAGTAAAAGATGTGTTTGTTATAAATACTATTTTTTATAAAATGGTCATCATCTTGAAATTCTGCAATGGTATGTTCAATTATGAGAACATCTGCCAATTTTAAAATAAGTTCTAATATTACAAGAGGAAGAAAAGTGTTTTACATGACTTAATTATGACTCAGAGGTAAGTGATCTTAAAGCAAATTTTTCAAACAGCATTCCTTTTCTTAAGAGGACACCTGAAAATAGTTAATGGCCTTACTACAAGCAGCCAATAAGTGTGTTATTGTTCAGAATGCACAAATTGCTGGTACTGCAAATAATCTTACCATGTATATTGATTTCCATCTCTGTCTGAGGTAAAAAGTAATTGGAAGCTCAGTGTTGTAGGTTATTGATCAGTATATATCATGGGCACTTTGCAGGCAGTAAAATTGGGATTATTCATTGGCAAATATGTTTAAGCAATTATCATTGGCAAACTATCAGATGTTCAGATTACTGTGAAACAATCACTGCAAATATCTTGTAAGGCCATAGACACAGAGGTGGAAAGGTAAAGCAAGCCCTCCAGCCAAAGGCATAAATAACAATCACAGGAAGCTACTGTAATTTTTCCAAAAAAGCTCATTCATCATTTTATGGGTTGGCACTCTAATATACCAAGGTATAACCAAACATTTTGGATCGAATACTCCATGGATTCTCGCCCCAATTGTTCTTATAGCTAGTGTCACAGACAAAATAAGGGAAAAATAATAAAATGTATGTAGCCTTGAACACCTGTCCCCTGTGGACACCTGTTCCATACTGGTCATCTGTAACATAAACTAGAATCTTACATGTTATAATAGCCCTACATAGAGTATTGTTTCAGCTAGACCAAATCTGTCCATTAAACATAGAGTGACAGGAAGGTGCAGTCATAACATTTTAACACTAAAAATCAGAAATGTAAACCACCAAGTAAAATTACTGCCTCTATATAGATAGGTTATTCCAAACTACACACTGAAATGCATTTTTAAAGCAACAACACTAAACCAATTATTAATATTAGATTGACCAGTTCAGGGCCAAAGTTTTAAACAAAGAAAGTTTCAGGTTTAGATTGTTTATCTGCAGGTTCATAATGGAGGTCAAAGTTTAAAAATATCTTCTGAGGTTAAATTGTTATATGTGAAGCAAAAAAACAAATTCACTTACCTTGGAAGCAGCTCCACCATTAATAATGGATTTCACAAAGATTCCAAGATCAGCATGGTTCTCTTTTGACCGGTTTCCTTTAACACTAACACCAAGTCCAGCAGATCCAGAATCATTTAGAGGAATTTCAAATGTCAAGAACTCCCTGGTGCCATCAGGTGTGAGGACCAGGTCATCTTCTTCTGGTTTCTGCAGAATGAAAGACATTCTAGATTATAACAATCAAAACACTAATAATTAGTAGTAATTTTAAAGTTTTATTAAATTTGATGAAAAAAAAATTATCATAATTTGTGGAGGACAAGTTGAATGAAGCACAATGTATTTGCAGCCTTTATGCCTACAACCCTGAACAACCTCAGCATTTCTCAGTTTCTCCCCTACAACACATGCAGTGGTAATATAACAATGAGGCAGCCAGAAGCATGTTGTTTTATTTCTGCATTTCTACTTTTGAGCAGAAGAAAAAATAATTTTTAAATCCTAATGTGTTCTTATAGCCTTGCTGAGTGACAAAAGCAAAAAACCTTCCCTAAAACCATTTCCCTTAAAAAGAACTTTAAGGAAGTGAGGATCAGATAATGGTTGCACACCAATGCATTCAAATATTATGTCTCCAAACAAAAGAATGGAGATTGATGATGTGCAAACATTCGCATTAAAATCTTTTGCCAGAAACATTTACAAATAATGAACATGAGCATTGCTTATGAAATCTGTTCACATCCTGACAGATGTAAACCCCACAGACGCAAAAAACGTGAGTTCAAACCGAGCAATAATTGCTCAATTACCAAATCACACATACCAGGTTTGGGAATTCATGGATGAAATATGAAATTCTCTTTTCTATTCACCTTTCTGCTATGGTGTGAGCAAGTAATTATCAGTTTACTCTAGCAGACAATAGACTGTAGAAATTATTAAATTAAATATTAAAAGGGCAGTGAACTGGAATTACAAGGCTGTTTACATAAAACTCCAGCTAATAAAATTTGCCAATACATATATCTAAAATTGTCAGAAAGCTCCAACTGAAACTATTGACAAAATTCTGACATTTGATAGAGACATAATTCTACTTGAATGTGAAATAAACATAAAAATCCCCCCAAAAGCATTTTACAGAGGAGTAATCTTGAGCCTTGCCAATAAAAAGGTGCCTAGAAAGCCACCACTTTGGAAATGACAAAAAGCTGAAGCCCTTCTAGAAGGGCTGTTAGGATTACAAATTGTAAAACGTGAAGCATTGTGCAAACTTTAGTTTAAAAGGTTTCTCAACACCAGAACCAAATGACACTGTCTTTCTTTACTCCATAGCTTCCCTCTTTTTGTTTTGAGCTATGTACTAAATAGCCACAACTTTTTTACACTTTAATTTTGGATAGAACAAAAAAGTGTTAAAAATATTGTCTATTTAACCTTTGCTGTCTTTGCTTAAAGGTAAGTCTGCATACCTTTCTCCCTCATAGGAACCAGCTCCAAACCTGCCATTCTCTCCAGTGTAATTGTGTAAGATTTACCAGACTTCCCTGGCAAAGAGACGAATATAAAATCTGACAATATACTGTCTGCAGGATTTATCGGTTTCTGTAAATGTTTGAATTTTCACTCATTTTCTGTCTCGGTGACCATGCACATCAAGACAAACAGTGATTCACCCAGGTAGAGACAAACAGCAATAAAAACTCTTCTCCACTTAAAACAAAAATAAAGTATTTTGTCTTTACACACAAAAATTCCCAAATGTGTTAAACTACATTAAATCTTTCATCCAACTTCTAAATGATTCATTTGCTTTTCAGAAAAGACAGTTTTAGTAAAAAAAGTACTGGTACAAAAAAAAAAACACTTGTAGGTTTACCTATGATTAGCATATTAAATCTCATGGTCTATTTAATTGAAACTATGCCTATTGACTATGACCAAAATCTTTGTGATAAAAGGTGTCGCCCTTTGTCATCTCGGAAAGCTGGTGGCATAAGAAATCTTTTGTCCAACTTCTAAGTATTAGGAGTCAATCAAAAAAGTATTGTCTATCAAATGGCTTTATTTCCTGCCATTAATTGGACAAAGTAGGAAGTAACAAACTCAACACAGTAACACAGTCTGTAAGATATATAAGCTCATTATGTGGAACAATGAGCTATGCATTACAAGACATGGGCTAGATACACACGTCAGATGATTCTCTTCCGATAATCGCCTGGGGCTGATATCGGACAAGAATCTGACGTGTGTGCAGCACTTGTCCTCGGAACAACCATCCTGGCGGATCCACGGACAATAGTAATAAAAGTGAGGGGGAGAGAACGCAGCTGGGTGCCACTCCGTCGTTCTCCCCCTCCCCTCTCTATAGAGCAGAACAGTGCTGTATGAACAGCCCTCGTTCATGAATCGTGCAGTCGTTTGTCGCTGGAAAGGATCTTTCATGACAACAACTATTATAGCACGTGTGTAAGAGATCCAAATAACTATAGATCTGTACACCTCAGGGAACTATTACATACATATCTGCAAACAGAATTCACAGCCAAATTATTTGTAACATTTAGCTAGGATAAAAATCACTGAAGAACATAAAACCTTTTTATATTTTTCAGTAGGTTACTCCATTTTCTGTGTGGATGGAGAGAGAGAGAGTTATTGGTTAGAACAGCATCGTAAACAATTGCTAATTTGTTGCCACTTCAGAGCTAAGTAGAACATTGGTCCTAAAGTTTCTATAGTGGTAATAAAACTTTACCATTATAGAAAGTCTACTTTCTCTTTCAATACATACATACTAATACATAAAAGCCACTTCAGGTATGTTGGACTTACAAAGGTTACAGGGAGACTTTACACTAGAAGACAGAAGAACCACAGATAAGTGCTGCAATGGTAAATACAGAAGACTCTTTTCAACTTATGTCTAGGCAGACCGTGTACAAGAAACAGGTAAGTATGCATTACGAGGAGGAGGGAGGGTTGATAAGCTCTGGGCAGGTCTAAAGGTTAGTGAAACTTTCAGAAAACAGTGTTCACAAGATTTCTTGCACTTTTTAAACGCAGGACTAGTACATAGAATACATATACCCAAATACTATGGAAGACTAAATTATCTCCATACTAACAGATTTTTGAGTTTTGAGGGACCAAATTACTAAATGTGTTTATTTTTAAAATTACCTATCTTTGTAACTTTTTTTTTCAAATATTTTTTTAAAGGATGTTTTATAAAATAACAACAACAACAACAAAACCAGGTTCAAGGTTACAAAAAAACTCAGGCAAACAGACAAATTCAAACAAAACAATGGTAGGCATTTCCAATTTAAACAGCATCTATAACAACAGGAGGATCATTAGCCAGGATTCTCAGAATGTACCATTCAGTATGCTGAAAAGTATTCACAATCTGACGTTTTATTGAGCAAGACTGAATCTCTATATAAGATTCCCATGTGTTGAAAAAATTTCTAAACTTGGTTTCCTTATCTAAGGATGCTTCTATCTAAGCCATTCTAAAAACCTGGTCCAATGTCTACTTAAAAAGCCTCGTGGGTGGGAGTCTAACCATTTATGCAAAATTGTTTTCTTGGCCACCAAGGAAAGAATATCTAATAAATTTTGGCGACCTTTAGTGATTCTAGCCCCTTGTAAGTTACATGTACCTAAGATGGCCCATTCCGGGTTCAATGGGATATAGTTAATCAAGAAAGTAGTAGCATAATGGGCCACACCTCTTGCCAGAATCTTTTAATCTTCCAACAATTCCAAAAGGTATGGTATAGACCTGGGGTTGTGCACATTTAGAACAATCAGAAGTAGGGGCGTAGCCCATCAGGTATGCACGGTATGGGGGAATATACACCGCATGATAAATTCTAAGTGTCATTTCCCTATACACTGCTGAAGGGAGAGCAAACCATGCCCTTGAAAATGCTGTCAAGATATCAGTAGCTGTTTTATTGGGAAAGTTAATTAGACCACTTGACCAAACTTGTTTTTCTAGTAGACTAGTCCAGAGCTAATGTAATTTTCCGTGATAGGCTTTCTAGGGGGATTACAAACAACAAACTGTCCAAAGGGTTCCTCCAGTCCTTAGCTGTAAGGGACTTTAGTACCCTCGACGTATATGATGATGTAACTGCATAAAAACATATATCGCTGATCTCAAAAAAGGGAAGGCATCTACCGCAGCTTCAAACTGAAGAGGCTGCTTTGCAGAGACATCCACCAAAGATTTGATTGTTAAAGTATGAAAAGTTGGCCATTTTTGTAACAAAGAGAAATGCGATAAGTGTGGAAGATCCCAATTACCCCCATAAAATGATGAATGGCTTTTCAAAAGTTGTTTTCCCCTAACCTTGTGCCAAACCATCTTTGTAATTTTTATTAGAATATTTTTCTTTCAGTATAAAGGGTGACAAACTTAGAAAGAGTTATAAAGTAATTTATATTTGATATACTCGCATAACTTTACTTAAAATGTAAGGGCAATGGCAACTTTCTAACCAAAGTTTATTTTTTTTGGTCTGTAGGTGTTATACAGGCGCCACTAGATTTTCCAAAAGGCAAAAGTTTCCTCATTAGGCTTTACAGTGACTGCCCCCAATATTAACATTACACAGGAATATTAGAGCTCCTGGTCATTAGTAATTTTCCTACTAATTTGCATTTGTATTAAATAATATTGCATTCTTTTTTAAATAATTAGTCTTTTCTACTTTTTTATTATTGTTATTTTAATACCTATATCATAGATATTATGCCTTTAGAATAAATAATGTCACTAATACTTAGGCTTGACAATAAAGCCAAAAAAGCAAATTTGTACTTAGAATATACAATAAACGTCTAAAAAAGTTCTAAACCACCTCTTATTAATCATCCAAAATCTGAATGGATGGAGGGCATATGCAATTTTAATCCTAAAACTCCCAACAAGTAATAAAGGCAACTCTAAAAGCTGCCATTAAACTTGTTTTGTTTTATCCTTTAGGAGCTTTGCCTTTATAAAAGATGTGGAAATGCATACAAACACACAAGAAGAACACGTGCCTGATAAGCAGCATTAACATGCCACCAATTTTGTATTCTGCTAACAGACTTTCAATTTAACTTCCCATATCAAGAAGAAAATCGCGCTCCCACCAAACCCTTTATCTCCCCAGCTCCCTACTTACATATTCATTAACTATTCAAGCTATTAGGCCTGTCCCATGTTTCATTCAAAACATTTACTTGACACAAAGGTCATTCAGAATGACTTCAGCTGATTGAAGCCGCTCATGTATATAATTTCTAATAAAGAATTGATGAATGATAAAATATGTTGAATGCTTTTCCTTTAATATTACATTTAATGTGGAAGGGACAGAGTTGCAGTCCACATACTAAAGGAGTTCCATGCAAAAACATGGAGGTACAGCAGAGGTACAGAAGCCAATCTAGAAAAGAAGAATGAGGCTCACTTTATCTTGCAGCCCTGTCCTGACTCACATCACTGTATTCCATCTATTTGCATGTCCATAGTCACATAAAAAATGACCTCATCTAATATGGAAATCTGACTGCAGTCATGCAGTGCCCTTGACTACCATTTAAGTTTGTTCAATTTGGTACATATGGGTCTGAAAGTTAAAACAAAGCCATATATACATCCTAACTATATATTTAGCCATCTACCCTTATAATTTAGCTTTAGAGGCGAATTCCAATTGGAGAAAAATGGTCAATACATACAACTCGCCCTGCAGATAAGGCAATTAAAATGCAACGTGTCAATAGGTTATGACTTTCAGAAACTTAGCAGAATGATGTTTGCCTGCTGCCTTCTTATCACACTGACTGTCTAACCATTGCCAAGAGAGGAGAATGTTAATTTCCTCCACATGACATGTCGCTAACTCTTTATTGGGTCCCATTTGCACGTATACATTGAAATTCATTATTCCTATTATCTCAGTTAATACATCACAGCTGGACCTAAATTGTTTTATGCAATTTGGCAGCAGATGTGAAAAATCATGTGTCAAAAATCATTTTATTTTCGAGACTGAATGGAAAGTTTAATTTGTCTCCCTTTTAATTGAAACACTTGTTTGCATGGAGAACATTTAAATAGGCCTCAGTCACTTCCGGAGGGTCTAGCCAATTACCAGCTCATTGTATCCAAACAGATAAATTCAGACTTCAGAATTCAGCCACCATGAAAATGAGCCTATCGACACATGATGAAAGTGTTAAGACCTTACAGTGAATTTTCAGACAAAACACAAGACATATATACAGCACACTCTTGACATGAAGCATATATATGTGTTTATAAAAGAATCTGTAAAATAAAGTAACCATCCTTGTGATGTGATGGGCACCTTTTTGCTTAGAGGATCACTTTGCCAATCTCTTGTTTAGGATTACTGTTTCCTGGGTTAGCTATACTGCATATGGGGTAAGCCCTTTTTATTCAGTGGAATAAGGTAATGGAGTTGATTCACAATCCAATGAGAAGGCTTGGGATAAAGATGTAGCAAAGCTGCATTTTTCACAGGTTTGGCTGCGCAGTGTGGAAAAACCATATACCTCACAGCACCTTCTGTAAAAAATTACACCTTAATTAAACCTGTGGCAGGCAAAAATAAACATTTATGTATTATCGCTGTGTATTCTGCAGTTTTTCTTAAGTTTTAACATATGAATGCTGCAGCCAGACTCATCCATACTTCCCACAACTTCTCTTCTGCTGCCTCTTTTTGTTGTTCGCTTCATTGGAGTCCAATATCTCCTTAGAATCAAATTCAAGCTCCTGTGCTTTGCCTTCAAATCCCTCCACAGTTGTTGTCCCACTTACTTTTCTGCGCCGATAGAAAAATACTTCCCTAGCCGCTCTCTTCACTCCTCCAATGACCTACTAATGACTTTCTCACTCATAACTTCATCACACGCACGGCTCCAAGACTTTTCTAGAGCTGCCCCAACTCTCTGGAATGGTCTTCCTTGTCCTATTCGGCTTGCTCCTACTTTCTGCTCATTTAAAAAGAGCGCTCAAAACCCATATTTTCTAACTTGCCTACCCATCTTCTCCTGTCTCCTAAACCCTCTCTACTTCCCACCACTACCTATCTCCCCGACTATTGTGTGTTACTTCCCCCACCTCCTAGATTGTAAGCCCTTCGGGGCAGGGTCCTCTCCTCCGGTGTCCCTGTCTGTATCTGTCTGTCATTTGCAACCCCTATTTATTGTACAGCGCTGCGTAATATGTTGGTGCTACAAACATTTTTTTTGCCTTAGCAGCTCCAAAACTCTGCCTATACTTCAAAGAATAGTCTGAATTCAATCTCCTTGTACACTTGAATCAGGTGAGCCTCTATGAGAACTTTCAAAGAAATTTGATTTATATAGCATGTGATTTTCATCTTGTGTAAAAATCAAAGTTATGAAAAAGGGAATCGAGTAACCACTTCCATATGTCTTAATATTCAGCTGTCTTAAAACAAGTCAGTCGGCATTTTCTTTAATATTTATGGTGCGCTGCATCCCAGTCGCGATGTTCTGACCCGCTGTGCAGACAGAACAGCGTCAACATCCTGAATAGACTCCAACAATAGCGACACATGCGGATGAAACATCAATCGATGGTATATTTTTAAAAGAGAGTACCGGCTAATTAAAAGTGCACAAGCCGAGTATCCCGCTGATTCTAAAGAAGTTTATAGACAGACAATTGTTTGTCTTCTTTATTTAACACCCTCCTTCAAGAAATAATTTCCTCTTTGGTGTTTTCAGGCCATAGAGAAACCTTTGGAGAGCAAGTTACAAAGTTAAAAGTTGAAAATAACTGCGACCATCACGTTCTATAAAGGAGATTTTTCTAGAACAACCCTTTAGGAAAATAGTTTCCCATTTGCTCACTCCTCCTGTGTTTCTCTGTGGGGAATGAAGTTTTAATTTACAGAGAAAACATCTCTGGTTGATGAGTGGTCAGGAAAGGCAGCATGCTCTGCATTTTGCTGCTTATATACAATTATAGATCATAATCAAAACTGCACGCTGTCCAAATAACTGCAGCAATAGTTCTTATGCTTATCATTTTCAACTAAAAGTCAGAACATAGGAGTGGGGACATGACAAAAAAAGGCAGAAATCTTTTTAACCTAAAAGAAAATGCTGACAGTTGTAGCATTCGTAATAGATTTTCCCTGTGTGGTCACTAGAATATTGCATTAAACAGTATATGAATATCACTGAATATAAAAGCCTATTTGAACATTACAGAATGCATATACTGCACAACAAACTACCAGGAAACAGCTTCCCTACAAGAGATATTATCCTAAATGTTTGCTTAAAAATGGAACATCTACGTCTATTTATTTTTTATGCTTGGGATAGTGTAAGAAAGGTTTACAATGTGTCATGCTTTGTTAGTTTCTGGGTCCTCAATTAAAGGAAGTGGCTCCTTGGCCTTATGATGTGACCAGTGCCCCCAACAAAGTTGCATAGAACTACCCATTTCCCACTTTCAGAGCTAGTTTTGAGAAAAGGCAAACTGGGCATTGACCCAGGGTCCCAACAGACAAAATGACTTCAAATTTGCCTAGGACCTTGTTTTGTCTAAAGCCATTCCTGCCGACTCTAAGACCAAACAAACCCTTGGAGGGAAAAAACACAAGCTCTTAAGAGGTAGACGGGTTTTGGTAACAACAAAATCAAATTACACATCTATACAGGAGTGTATTATCATATATTACACCATTAGGAGCGACTGCCAAGAAAGGCTTTACTATAAGGCAGAAGTTAAAGCCCAAATGAATCTTAAAAAAAAAAAAAAGTTTGTATTTGTTTGTTTGCAAAACAAGTCACAGTTATAGTAAAATCTCCATTCACCTGCCCCCTGCCTGTCCTGCAGCAGAGCCGGTCCATGGGCTATAAGTAAGCAGCAGCACAAAAGTCAAAGCTAGTGACTTGCACTCAGAAATCTTGGTAAAAGATTTAATCTGATCAAAAAAAGAAAAACTGTGGCTTGAAATATACATTAAAAGACCGAACTGCCTCCCAACACACACTTTATGGACTAGTTATAAGAATAACCCACCATGATAGGCACAACTAAGAGAGATCTTTAGCCCATCAACTCTTAAGGAAATACAAAGCTTGGCATGGCCTATCAATTCAAGGCCAGCAATGCATGCTGGGAAAACTATTGAGCTAAATTGCCTAAGTTGCCCATGGCTGAATACAAAAAAAATACAATATTAATCTGTTTTGTTCTCACCGGTTCTCTTGCATTTGGTACTTGATTTTGCTCAGTGTTCTGAAATAAATAAAATACATGAAGGTCAAATCATAAATTTACACAAGATTGTTTTTAAAGTTTTGTTAAAGAAGAACAACAAAACACACAGGTGAAATACATATATGGAAGCAGTATTACCTGCCAAGGATCACAGCTCCATCACACAGTAAAGCCCTGTTTAGCAGGGCAAGGGACCTGATTTTTTTTTTTCTTAAGGAAGTTGAGCAACATTTACAGGTCTTGTTCCTGCCCAAGCTTGTGACTAAGTGAGTGACAGTGAAAGGACTAGCAGCAAGTCAACAAATTCATCTCCCAGTCACTGTTTTCTCTCCACCTATCAGTAAGATGCTTGTAAACACATGACCACTGCAGCCCTATCGACTGGCTCCATGTGCTGCTTCCTTCTCTCCCAGACTGAGACTTCAAGAGGCTAATAACAGGTAATACACAGATACTAACATACAATAAAAAAAACTACATGGAACATTGTATTTATGAATACAGAGTTGCATTATTTTTGTCTCTTGTATTTATCTGAAGTTCAGTGTTTAACATATCTAACCCGCAACACCACCTGCACCTGAGGCCTTGTACACAGCTTCCAAGAGTCATATAGACCCTTTATAGATTAAACTTTCTCCATGGAGGAAGACAGCTGTAGGAGGTTCCAGCTCCTTTTTCCTGAAGATTTCCAGGATAAAATGAAATTCCTATTTGTCTGTGACACCTTTTATATAACTACATGATTCCCTCCTACACTTAGCATACAAATATAAGCACCGTCACGGCACACTTACAGCGTATAAATGTATGCAAGAATATATCTTACAAACCATGCAGAACAGATTACAGCATTTGTTATGGAAGAAGTAACGCAGAAACCTATACGTATGCACAGATAGTTTTTTCAGCTGAACTCCGAAAAGACAGACCGAGAAATGAATCAAAAGACAGGCTGAAGGATATGAATATTTAACAAAAGAAATTAGTCATTTATCAAAAAATCAGATTAACTGCACCATCTGGGTATGTCACACACATCATGCCAGCACATAGCAAAAAAAGGAGGCCAGGCTCCTTTTGACTAGTTGTCACTGACACTAAGTCAAATACAGTTGTCACAGACCGTGCGCAGCTAAATTACATTCAAAACTCCAGCTGTACTGCGAATGAAAGCTCATCTGCTTGATGCACAATAAAAACTGTCGGCTCTCTTCATCTAGAGCGAATTGTGGGGTTCACACAAATCATGGGACTACAGCGGATGACTTCCACAGCCGCCTGGGCAGAAGCAAAGCAGATAGAATGGAAAAGCATGTATATGACTGTCAGAAAGGTTTCTTTATTATTGTGGAGTAAATTACATATGAGAGCAAAGATCTTGGTCAAGATTTATAACCACCGATTCTGTGCTTCCCAATATGTTTTTCTAAGGTGCCACCTTTGCTGGATTTTGTTTGCACATTACTTGTCTGTATCTGTTATTTCTAGCTACTAATTCCTTTACACAAGGAGTTGTGGGCAGAGAAGGCCTCTGGGATCAACTAATATCTTTTGCAAACAATGCTGGGAACAGGTATGTATGTGAGGTGCAAAGTGAAGGAATACACAGCAGCCAATCAGGACTTACTTTACCTAAGTGAGAGGAGAGGGATATAAATTATTATAACTTCATACTCTGCATTCTGCACTTAAAAAGGGAAAAAAAAATATTCCTGAGTGCACCTTACTAAATCCTAAAGAGTCCTGTACTCTGATAAGAAGTCAACATAACTTGATGGAGCTTTGTGATCAGCATCACCAAGTGTAGTGTACATTCCTTTAAAATAAAATTAAAAAAAAACTTCTCTTTTAGGGCTGGAGTTTTAAGAATGACTGTACTGGAGTACAGCAGAGCTCAGAGAGAAATGAAGCAGCACAAGAAACCAACCAATCAGTTATTTGGCAATGCAAGGACGATGCTGATAAGAGAAGTGAGCAAAGTAAAGAGAAAACCTAATGACTGAGTTGTTTTCATTTCATCATACAGTCCCAGGGCTCAAGGTAAGACCTGTAAGCGAGAGTAAAGCTGCAGAAGAAAGATCAGGTCCCCTCTCTTGTTTGGTAGGACTGTGCTGTGTATAATGGGACTTGATAAATCTCAGGACTGGTTGGGCAAAAAAAAAAACTTTGGCACAATTTGTATTGAGCTTATGGACAAGTCTGAGCTTGGTTGTTCTGTAGCTGTAAATCCAAGCATGCTGTTCTATCTATGGCCCCTCAAACAGGAAAGGTCTAACCGAGATTGACATTTGAAAAATGGATCAATATACTAAAGAATCAGGAATCAGTTCTTCTGATTCACAAATTATAGCAAACCGTGCTGCCACACAGCTTTCACAGCTCTGCCATTAGCAGACTTCTGCAATAAAAAGATTTTTTTCTATCATATTTTAACACCTCTCATAAAACATTTTTGGTAAAGTGATGAACTGTCCCAAGCATTGCAAAAATTATATACAATTCTTAAAATAATCAATGGTCTTAAAACCACAGCGAGCAAAGAAAGTTCCCAAGTAATCCATGATTTTTGGAATGATAATAACCCCTTCAATCAAGCGAGGCGGTGTAATCATGCGAATTGTCCGAAGCCAGGCATTTTGTGTGCAATCTGAGACATCGCTTTCATTAAAGCTGATGAGTTAGAGAAGAAGAGTCACATTCTAAAAAGCTTTTTTTTTGTTTTGTTTTAGGCCCACTTGAAGGTAACAATTATCTAACATTTTGGTAATTTAATGTTCGGAGATATGGTAACAGTGTAGCAAAAAAGAAAGTTTTCTATAGTAAAACTGTGCAATCTATAGAAATGTGTGCAGAATACACTCACCATCTCTCTCGGGTGAAAACCATCTTCTTGTCGAAGAACTAGAAGGTTCACTGCGCCTCCCATTTTGGTACTTCTTAACAATGATACAACTTCTTCTTGTGTCTTCCCAGTTAGGTCCACACCGTTCACCTGACACAAGAACAGAGACATTTCATTTGTCTAATTGCTTAACAGATTACAAATTGTTCTTGAAATTAAAAAAAAAGTCTACATAATTATAAAGTATTATAAAGTAATACAGTGTCCTCCCCTTTTAGCTAGGCGCACCACTCGGCACTTTTCAGTGACCACCTGGCTGTTTTTGGGTGGTTACTGAAAAGTTGGGCCGCAAAACAGAACCTGCCACAGCTTTTACTCAGCCAACATTAAAAGAAAATCTAAGGAAAATACTGTAATACAAAGGGATAAAAGATTTATGGGTGTTAGTTTCCTTGAGCCCAATGTACACCCACATGTTTAAGCCTCCAGCGTCAGATGAACATGAATGGGGACAGGGAGATCCTGTATGCGCTTTGTAAATAAACGTGTATATGTTTACCTAAATTGGTTAGTAAGTGGCTCAAGGAGATTATTTCATCTTTAAAGACTGCACCACAATGCACCTGCAGCTCAGAACACAAAACTGATATCATAACTAGTGAAATACGAATACACAAAATAAAATAAAATGACCCTGTTAGTATCAAATGTAAGCTTCTTGCCAACAAGCAGTTAAAGCAATGCATTTGTTATCATTCTACTAACATGGAAAAAAAGCCTTCTCTGAGCACCATTCTGAAACTGGGTCACAAAGAGCTTTAATTTTATGACTATATGACCAAGTTGCACCTACATTCTTTTTACCTCTCCAGAAAAGGCCTTCACTGCATACTGAGACATCTTCTTAGATGAGATGTCAAGTGATCATGGCCATTCCAGTACAGGAAGATGAGCTCTTAGTATTAAATTAAAACCAGTTTCAAAGAGGGAGACAAAGGAGGGCTGAGAAAAGTAACTGCAGGAAACTTGATTTCCGTTTTCTTAGGAAGATGATTTACTTCGCAAGGTTGAAATGTCAGACATTGATTAACATATAATGTGATCCCCCAATGCAGGGGCAAATTATATCATATATATATTTAAATAACGTACCATACATACTCAAGTATAATACAAGACCTGAAAATGCCTTTAGGAAAAAAAAAAGTTTATATTCAGGTGACGCTGATTGATGGCGATGTGTTCTTAGGTAAACTGTGTAACAAACTCTTGATATCTGTAATAATATTAGAACCTAAAACTCACTTTACATCTGGACTCATCAGCATCTACTGGTTATTAATAATAATCCACAAAAGATCATTTAAGCGCAAATAATCCTTCATTAGACAATCAAAAATACAAAATACTGTAAAAAGAGGGGCAGCCTGAGCCACGGTTGTGTTTATTTTTATCCTTTTAAATAAATGTTTTAAAAAAAACACACACCATGTATTTATTTACAGTTATTGGCATTTCTGTTAAATACTGTTTTAAATGTTAGCTGTGTTGGATGCACTTCGTGCCCTAGGTTTAAACTGAAGTCAATGAAGATTTCCTGTTTTTCAAGGTTCCTTGTTTTATATTCTGATTACATTAAATTGAAGTACATACCGTATTTCAATTTTTTTAAGGATATTAAACTCAATCTAAACATTTCCTTATTTTTCCTTTATTGGGATCAGTGTTTGGTCACTTTTAATTGACTGGTATTGCTTGCAAGCCCTTAGATCCTGTTTCATGCATGTAAGCTGCTGTGATTCGCCATATTCTCTGTAGCAAGCTTGATATAAATTTAAACTTATTTATGCATTTTATTACATGGGACATGAGTTATTTAAATATTCAAATTAGGAATGGGACCACAATAGAGCAGACATTAATTTCACAAATGACACAATCTAAAAAAGTTGAACCAATTTAGCCACAATTAGCTGTGATGGAGCCATTAACTTCCCCAGCGAGTTACCAATAGCATAATTGTTGAGGTATGTAAAAACCTATTATACATCATAGGCCACTTAAAGTCTATTAGGCAACGGTGCTATTAGGTCACCTTGCTTCCCACGTAACCTTGTTGATATGCATGGTTTCCTGTGGCCTAAATCAGTGCTTATTATGAAAATATCCGTGTGGATTTTAATGTTCAGAGTGATTGCTCACTTCCTCAACCTGTGGAATTTTCTTTTAAATCTGGCCTTTAAATAAAATTTTCTGGTGATCCTTATTTTAGAGTATTCCTGAGATCCCACAGGCCACCGTGAATTGCAATCCTAATTACATTTCACAGCTGAAGCACATTCGCTAAACACGTGTATCGCGGGCAGCTGAAGTGTAAGGTCAGGACAGGTAGTCTGTGATTTTCTATTCCCACAGTTTGAGACACTGCACTGCCATTTCTGATGTGACAATATGCCTGGAAAAGGGAGCCCAGCCAGCATGGGGTGAGGTGTTATCTTGTGGCAAAAGTAACTGCCTGAAAACACTATAAAACACAATACACAGAAATACCTTTTTATATGAATAGAAACGGCTTAAAAAATATGCAGTAAAGAGAAAATAAGGGAAGACTCTTGTGAATCACTAAGCAAACTACGAGCTGGCAAAGAAACAGTTTTCTTATGGAGAAGGGGGGCTTACTGTTAAAATCATTTTCCTCCGGGAGTTGGCGGCAGTGAGTAATGAAAAGATTTGTACAACAGCATTCCCTAATCTATAGTGCAGTGCTGGGAACTCGGTGCAGTAACAGTGCTTTCTTCATAAACTTGTGTCTGCTTTTATAGGAAGATTCCTTCTGATGAATGCAAATATTTATTTTATATATGCTAGGCAAATATACTTAGCAACATTTTATAATGGCTACCCCCAAGGAGTTTCCAATCTAATAACCTGAACACAAACATGCACTTGGGTAGAAGCCAATAAATCCTTCAGTTTTTTATTCCCCCTAGAAGTTTAGGCATTAAGAAGCAAAAAAATCTAGAACAGCGATGTAAAACTCAGGCCCGCGAGAAAATGTCTACTAAAGCTGGCCCGTCGGTAGACTGTGCATGCACCGCTAATACTACAAATCCCAGAATGACCTGCTGGTACATCAATCAGGACCCACAAGCGCCCCTCCTCTGTTGACATTAATTAGCAACTTTCCTCCATTGTAGATATTTTTTCAACAAAAATTAAGGTTGGCCAGGGACTTTGTCCAAATTTTTCATTTTGGCCCACTGTGTATTTGAGTTTGACTGCAGTATCTTAGATCCAGCAGTACAGTCGGCAGATACGGGTCATAACAAGCAAGTCCTGGCTGTACTGTCCAATTAAACCTAATTCTTTAGCACATATAAAGCAGCCCAAGTACCTCTAGCAGTCTGTCTCCAGCTTTCATTCTACCATCTTGGATCGCAGCTCCTCTGGGGAGGATGTTCTTCACATAGATTGGTGCTGATCCGCCAAGAGGGACATCTCTTGAAGTGATGCTGAACCCCAATCCTTCAGCCCCTGCATCAGGTTAAAAAAAACAAAATAAGATTGGTAATGTTAAAAAACCAACAGATGGGAACATATATAGTGGGTCATAAAATAAATGGGAGTTTCCAACACATAATATCTGTTTCTAACACATATATCATATAAAACTTTAGAGCAAACCTGGACAATTGGAAATGAGGATATAAGAGAAAAATTGCATAAGTAAAGAAAAAAAATCTGTAGATTGTGAGGCACAGGCTGATCCCAACCTAAAGTTCAAAGCAGACCTAAATTCAAAAAATTTTACTTTACATAAAAGAGTAGATAATCCTTCTATATAAAGTCAACATTTTTTTTATTTTTTGAAAGTGCAGCATGGCCCCTTTCTGTCTTGATTGCCGCAGCGATCAGGACAGAATGAGAGCGCATGAGAAGTGAGATCAGCACTTTTTTCTCCATCTAGGTCACCCGATCTCGTGCCTGCACAGTGCGAGATTGGGTGATATGTAAAGAAGAACCCGGAAAGAGATTGAAGTAGATGGTGGCGCTCAGTTTCCCTCACACCAGGCCGAAGACAGATACCAGGACGACGCGAGACCAGTTTGAAGAAACGTCCTAATGGATCAACAGATCTTCAGGATTAAAGGTAAGTGTGATTTTTTTGTTTTGTTTTTACTATAGTTCCACTTTAACTCTCAATTCTTTTTATTGGTTGATTAAAGATATGTGTTTTTATACTAACAAATACATTTATATTTAACATCAAGGAACTGCCTGTATTTCACTGATGGTAAGTTGTTGAACAACTTGGTGACAGGCTTGCTTTTAAGTGTATCAGAATTGAATATACCAAAGGGTGAGGATGAGGAAAAGTAACTTTTTATGATACCAAATGTTAAGTCTATGTTCTGTGTTATATATAGCTTCCTTTGCATGATACAGTTTTACAGGACTGGGGGAAAAAAAATACATAAATCCTTTTTATGGTATCGATACACACAAGTGAATCCAGTCCAATGTGCCAAACAAAGTTATGAATGAGTTATGAATGACAACCATACCATCTTGGTGTTTTAGATATCTAGTTACAAATCAGCTGCTCACCTGATATGACATGTCAGTAAATGCACAGAAAAATCCCAGGTGTTCTCCTTATTTTAAAACCATATTGGTAATTAATTATTAATAAACTGTATTTATATAGCACCAACATATTATGCAGCTCTGTACATTAAATAGGGAATTTACTATCTGTAAATGGCTATTAAAAATAAACACAGCTTCATCTTTTTTACTAAAAATCAATCTGCAAAGTCAAACAGCCTCTTCCCCCCCTTGAAGTGTATGGAAACCCCAAATATGAACTTCTTTTTGATCCTTTTTCAGTCTAGTAGACATACCCTTAAATATTTTGTTATATCTGCTTGAGCTTTATGCTGCCATCAACCAAGGGAGCTGGAAACTTCATTCACAACAATAATAACATTATTAACGTGTATTTATATAGCGCCAAAGTGTTACGGAGTGCTTTACAAAGTCCACAGTCATGTCACTACTCACACACCGTTATCACCCCACTTCAGTTACCTGTGTAGACTGTGATCAGCCCCTTGTGATGGAGATGAGGAATAAGGGGATGTTGTGTTGCCCTTGCTGACTTCATGTCTAAACTTTTTACCATGGGGGAACACTTGAAATAACATTCAGGTCTCAGGGAACCCCTGATATAATTCCTATATCCACAGCTCACAGTATTTTAGTATGGTGGTCATAGGAAGGATGCCTCTTACATTGCTGGCTATTGGGAAGGATATCACCTTTACAGATAGCCAAAAAGATCATTGGTGTCAGCTAAACTTACTTGAGATTCATCAATTGCTCAAGGAACCCCCACAGCAACCTCAAGAGGAACCTTGGTTGGAAAACAAGTCAAGTGACGAGACTGTTCCTATATAGATATAGCACAGTGAGAGTGGGGTCACTATAAGACAGGTGTATCACTAGTAGAATTACCAGCTGAATATAGATGGGGAAAAAAAGAAACATAACATAACCACCACATTTAATGACTGTGAAGCTTCAATATGTTACATTTTTGTTCTTGAGTTTAGATACGACAAAAAGGGGGAGACGGTAAATCGATTCCATTTGCAAACTACCAGCATTCTCCATTTAGGGAATTCTATGCCGGTGCTATATAAATACTCTTTAATAATAATAATAACAACTTTCAAAGCAGTTGTGGCCCAATTGCACACTGCAGTGACTGTTCTCATATCACTATAAACATTATTATATACAAAGAAAAGCATTCTATCCAGTAAAATACATCAGCACAATACTTCTCATGCATGGAGCATCATGATAACATTCAAAGCACTTAAATCTGCACAACAGTATTTAAAATATGTATTAAATTTTTTTTTAAAAATCCAGGTCTGAAAACTGCAGCGTAAAATTGGCATCTAGGGTGAGAAATTAAGATTTGGAAGTGGTAAACGGAAAATTATTGTTTAATCCTTTGTTGTCGCAGCATCCCAGCAGGGATGCAGCAGAAGGGATGAGAGGTTTCATACATCCTTGCCGGCCCCGTGCTGCGAAGCGATATGAGCGTAGGATTCAGTTATATGCATTTAATAACATTGTGCAGCTTTCTGGTTTCTCCAGAAGCAATTATTACAGGTCTCAGACTTATTTTCATCATTTTTAAAGGGCATTGCTAGGCAACAATCAGCTAATTCAATCCAGAAAGCACTGAATCTGTGCTAAAGTCAGAACGCAGATGAAACATCATCACAAGAGTTTGTGTACCCTAGTTCAGCCAGATTAACCAGGAGTTTCATTAAGCTCTTTGTTGGGTCTGAAACCTATGCCTACATGGCCCTTTGTTGTGTCATTACCTACAGAACTACAGATGACAAAGAAAAACTTTGGGATGTGTGACCGTGAAAGTTCCAGCCAGGTATACCCTAACCACTAATACCCTTACATATTGATTGTCTGCCTGAATCTTTCTCAAAATCAGTCTCTGTCATCCACACTAATCCGTATACTGGCAGAGATCGGGGCAGACATTGTAGGATTGCCGCATGTGCTGGATAGGAACATGCTGACCCGGGAAAAGAAAAGAATTACTGAGCATGGATTCCTGCACTACTGATCCTCAATTGTTCAATTAGCTGGCAAGATGGTGACCCCACTCTTGTTAATTAACTTTAACAGAGACATTGGTGTCACCATTCTAGATGTGCTGTCTGGCAGAGCTGTACAAGTCACAAAAACGGCTAAACAGAATTACAATTTATTCAGTAAATAAACTATGCACATGCATTCTTGTAGCAGTAATTTCATCTGTCTGCTTGATGCAAAGTTTAATTGATTCCAGAATTATGCAATCATTTCTTAAAGCAGATGTTTACCACTCACTTGGAGAACTCTTCACAACCACGCATGGTTCTCTACTACTTTCTTTTACATCTACAAGAAGGGTTCTAATGGTGATGTCAGATATTGCTGAGTTGCTGGAAACAGACCAAGGAGCTTACAAAGAATGTAAACTCATTTAAGCAGTTGAACTACCTTGCTCTTGTTTGTGTTGACAATTCTCTACATAATGGAGAACAGGTCACAATATTAAATAACAGTTGAATGCTTTATCAGGCCAATCTAACATACAGAATGCTCAGTCAAAGCTGTCATAGTTTGCAGCAGCCAAATAATAAATCATATAGTCAAAGTATTGTGCTGAAAATTAATCTGATTTAACAATGTGAAGAAAGTCAGGAACTTATATACTATGGAATGAGGAAAAAACCTGTGGAAAGGCGTTCCAAGTATAAAAAAAATAGGGCAGGTACTAAGCATTGCATTTGTTTAATCAATGACCACAGGTTGCAATGCTGGTCCGTATGAAGCCTCCACATACTAGTGGCATTGGAACATAAAGGGGAACCAATCCCGGGAAGTTCTGAAAAGAAGACAGGGAACACAGGAAATATTAAATGTATTGTTGGTGTTCTCCTTGTGCTGGATCTTTTCCCCATTAAGGACTTGACATGCCTTGTACTGCACTATCACTGCTTGCATATGAAGCTGGGCCACAGAAAAATAGCAAAAGCACAAAAACATGCGTCATGCTACTTTACACATTCTAGTGTCTACATTCACTAAGTCTTATTATTACCCATACAGCTTTTTATGTGTTTTTAAGTGTTGATAAAGACATTTAAACAAAAATATATGGCAAGGAAGTTAGAAGAGGGGAGAATCCCACATGCCCCAATAAATCCATTTATGCTAAAGGGGGGCATCTAGAGTGTTTTAGGGCATTCGGGAGGCGTTTTAACTCTAACTTCTAAATACTGCAGGATGGTGGGATTGAGGTGGACTGGTCCATTGGAATGAAAGAAAATTTCAAACATGGGGGTGTTGAAATACACAGGGGAAATACTGGGAAAGGACACTGTGTGCCCAGCTCATGGATTTGGATGGCTGAAGGGAGTGATCAAAGAGGTAAGAATGCCTTTTGCATGTCCCTTTCTGCAAGAGCCCTGCCTGGTTACAAACCTTAAGGTTTACAAAACCTGGGTATCATAAATGTGTTATTGTATACTTGTAAGTGTGAAAAGTCTATAAACTTGCTCTATTAAAAGGAGAGGAAAACACAAATATTGTGCAGCAATGTAGGATGCAGATCCATAGTTTATAGTTCTAATGAGCAAACATGGCTGCCCACAGGTATACAATTTTAAAGAAGAAAAGAGTTTTAAAAATCTCAGCACATAGAAGGGGTTTTATCATCACATTTTTATCTTTTACATTTACCAGTCATTGAAAGACTATACATTCCAATTAATCCAAAACCCAAATAATACACTAATACAATTGTAATACAGGACTCAATTCTATAATAAAAGGTTGGATGCTCCCTTTAGCCATTTGCCATAGAACAAGGAACAGGTGGATGGGAAAATTGCTTGGAGTCTCTCTTGCCAAAACAAGGACCGAAAATCCATTTGCCCGCTCCAATATCATGTTGAATAAAATCCCTAACCATTGGCAAGAAAAGCCTTTGTTGACGGTACGGGCCACAAAAAGAGGACACACATCAGAATTTATCTGTGGATCACGTACAAACATGTATCCCTCTGCAAATCTCTCAATGACACAGATAATTATTTCTGTAATTAAAATTAGAGACAATTATCTACGAGAGCAGCTTCCATTACACTGGTAATCTACTAGGAAACATTCAATTACTGTATGTCTAACGCAGATGTAATAGACACGGTTATGGATCATAAAAAGCATTCAATGCTTTACAAAAATAAAAGCTCACACTTGATCATGACTTGAGGGTAGAAATAAAAATATTCCCAATGAGACAAAACGTATTTACATTTTCCCCAGGATAAAGGTATTTTTTTTCCTCCGCATTTAAGTAGTCAATCATTTACCGCCTGATAGGCCGTTCCAAGTAATGGGATTAAATCAGGAAAGAAGAGAAAATGGGACTGACGGTACTGAAAGTGAAAGAGTGTTGGCAATGATAACACATTTGAAGAGCATTCATGTGACCTGCATGATCTTTGCTATCTTTCCCCATAATCCTTAAAGGTTTATCTCTCCTTTAATTCATCATAAAGGGATAATTTCTAAAGGATAGAGTCCACAAAGTTTCTTGGAGTATTAAAGCCTTTTGAAACAGCAATTTTAATTATTTCCAGAATTATCTGCAAACTGAAATGCCAGCATGTGTGGGGTCAGCTTCAGCATAAATGTCCTTGTCTGGAGGCTAAAACAACTTCTCATTGCTATGACGTTCTTCATTTGGAGAATAATACATAACGATTGTAGACACCAGACCATCACAACTACATAAGCTTTTTGGAAATTGCATTCCCTTTTTTGCAGGTAAGGGAGCCTAAAATTAGTGAGATGACTTGGATGACAATCAGTGTTTTAATTCCCATCAGAGGCGTTCATAGAATTGACGTCAAAACTTTGCATTTAGTGGCATGCACTCAATAAGCCATGACTTGAAAGCTGTGCTTTCTCCAAACTGTTATCACAAGGTTAGAGGAGCACAACAGCACTTAGTTGACCCTGCCATATTGTGCAAATATGCTTAGTATAAATATATATATATATATATATATATATATACACATACATACATACATACACACACACATTATGGCATGCTTACCTGCCAAAGCGCTGCCCTGCCAGTGTTTCAATTTCGCTCTTTGACCCACTGCATCTGCTGGCTACTTTGCCCGGTCTCCTTCTTGCCAAATCCTTGGTCACAAGTCAGGTGGGGATGATATAGCCCCCATGCTACTGACCCTAATCAATGGGATATTTTTTACTAAAGCGGGATTTATTATTATTACTGAAATCAATGACGTAAGGGGTGGAGGGATGTTTTTGAACTGGAAACTGAATAAAGAAAATGTTTGATTTGGCTTTGGCTTTCCACATGACTAAAGAGTACAAACGTTGGCTATTAAGTTGAATGTTCAGCAATGAGCAACTTAATTCAGTAAATGGGTAGATCTCCTTTTTTGGTCTTACTTGAATACAGTATGTGTATGAACAGTTCATGGATCATTATAAATACCTATCTTCTTATAAATCAACATACAGAGTATATAACATGGGATGTTGAGATGTAAACAATGGCTCAATCAAATGTCTAAAATTATTCTTCAACTTTATGTGCCTATAGGTGAAGTTCCCCTTAAATCCTGTTCTGTTTAAATATTAGGCAATAGAAACAGGAAGAACATTTGGAGATGTTCATTTGGAGAGAAAGTAAAGAGAAAACTCATAAATGTGTATACAGACTGCAGTATTCTTTCTACAAATATACTAGCCTTTTACATTTCTTTTCTATCCAAAACTCTGCAAAATAGTTATTCTTGAACTTATTGTTATTCTTCATCATTACTTCAGTGCAGGTCAAAAATTTTCTGCTCATAAGGGGTTCCCATATACTCCCAGGTAACTTAATACTGGTTTTAGACTATTATTAAGTGTCAGCTAAAGTCACAGGTATAAAAAGTGGATCTAAATATACAAATATTGATAAATAAGAATAATAATGTTTCACACACACAAGACAACAATGTCTATTACCTTTCTTGAGCTGAATGTATAGCTTCTTTCCTTTTTTGGTATTGAAACCGCTGGTTGGAGAGAAGTTGGCGCCACGCTGCGGTGAAGGGGTGAGGCCGGTTGGTGGTTTTCCTGCTGAATTGATATTATGAGGTAGATGTGAGTAAGAGTCCATTGGCTCTGTCTGGTTTCCCTGTCGGGGAACCCTCTGCATTGTCTGCTCAGGGCCAGGGCTGTGAAAGTTCCTGTTGTCCATGAACTGGTGGTCAGAGGCATGTTGGTTGGAGTAGTAGCTGTTATTCTCGCTTTGGGATAGTTGTTCATACGGTTCTTTGTTAGCGGCAGGCACCACATGGAACCAAATCATGGGCGAACGCATGGCTTGACGGAACATATGCTGTGCTCTGGATAGATGAGATAAGATTATCAAATTATCAAATTGTTATGAATATAATTATTCTTTCTAATTATGCAAAATGAGGTGCTGTGTGCCACTATGGAGATGGGAAATTATTTATAGAAAAAAAAGTCACTTGTTAGTAAGTCACAGTTGGTCTCAATTAATGAGTATTTGTAATGCGGCAAAAAAACATAAATAGCAGGATAAACATTAACTCAAGAAACTTGAGAAACGTGAAATCTGGAATTGTCAAAGCTGTAGCAAAATCCCGTTCTGTGCACTGTGTAAATTATATACTTATTCTACAACATATATTTTATATATCCTGCATCTATCAGTTTATGTGCGGTACGAACTATCAGGGCAATTGTAAGCCACACAAAAATAATCACGTATCTTAAAAAATCTGGCACAATGAGCTAATCAGATGTACTGCAACACTCATGTGCCAGGTAAAACAACTTATTTAGATCTGTCATTTTCTGTATCCATTTGCCTGGCATGAAGCTTAAAATGGAACTTAACCTAATTCTTTATTGCAGATTTACTCTATGGGGGGCTGGGACGAAGACCTTCATCCATAGAGAAATAAAAGAATGCCTTTTTATAAACATATAATACATTTTACAAACAATTGTTTATTCTGTCCAATTTACTCAGCCAAAAAATAACCAGAAACGGTCCAAACCAGAAACGGTCCATATAAAAGTCCATACTCAAATGTATAGACAAGTGATATATTCAAACACTGCTGCAATATATGCTAGCCAACGATACTACCCATCTAATATTCTCAGGATCTGCACCTGAAATATTAACAAACATGTTAAATACATCAAAGAAAGGTGAGAAGTTCAGGAGCAAAGTTATTTCTAAGGCACGAACAAGCCAAGGAACTGAATACAACTGGACCGACAGGGGAGAATACAAGCAGAGCAAACTGTCTGCAGAAGTAGGAGGGAATAATGAAATATAGTTGATGGGAAATACTACAAAAATCACCTTGAGATAAATGTAAGGAATACATACAGTGCTGTGCAACAGTTGTAGGCCCCTTTCACACTTGTGGCTGCAAGCTATGCAGCAAGTGAATACATTTCCACTATGCGCCCTGGGCAGCAAACCGCACTGCAAGTTGAAGCATCTGCAATAATTTGCCCTTGTGTTTGTGGTGTTGTTTTGACTCCAGAGGAGGAAAAGGAACCGCATGGCCAAAAAGCTCCATGTCGCTTGAAGGAACCATGCCACAATCCAACACAACCATGTATACAAAGTGATTCCCAACCACTCCTGTACGGTTAAATGGGAGCAAGGTTGAGAATATGGCAGAATGCTGTGGTTGACAACAAGTTTTAAAAAGGGCTTAGGCTCTTGGAAAAACTGCTTTTTGAAAAATAAAGTGTATGTTTTAAATATCAAGAAAAACTAAATCAAATTAGAAAGTGGTGTTTATAACACTATCACTTCTAATCACTTCCAAAAAAATCTTAGCAGTAAGGTTTCCTCAACATCTAGGACAAGGTTTCTGAACCAGGGTTTAGTTAAAAGCCTAGGGTTCCTACAGAGGTTGCTAGGGGTTCCTTGAGCTAAGTTTAAGTGACAATAATGACTTTATGTAAGGCTGACATTCTTCCAACTGGACAGCAATATAGAAGGCATTCTTTAAACTGATCACCACACCAATATACTGTAAGCTGTGGATATAGTAATAATCGAAGGGGTTCCTGAGGACCTAAAAGTTTTTTCCCAGGGTTCTCCCATGCATAAAAAAGTTGAAAGACTGATCTGGGAGAACCACTGCCACTTTTAATGCAAATTTAGGCATCGTTTTAATAGCACAATTACCTACACTGAATCTTCTACAGCTGCATTTTATATTGTATATCTAAATCCAGTTGGCAATACATGGCTTGTGGACAGACTTATCCTACTTTTTAACATCTGAGATTGATTTTGGTCCAGGTAAACTGCTCTGTTATTCCACAAACCCAAGGAGTTTTGTAGTGTATTAGAAGTTAGATCTCTGGTTTTATTTTGAATGCTTTATTGCTCTATAAAAGCCTGAGCGGTACATTGATGTTCCAAACAAACAGTACGGAGAGCTCAGCTCAAGCATTTGCTCTAATCTACTTGATATTAACCAGGTGTGAATATGATTTGTGGTTTCCAATAAAGAGATATAGATCTTAAGTTGCAGAGTTATTGACCTGAAATGCTGTCTTAATAACAGAAGTTTTGCAATCTCCTGCAGACATGACGGGGGAAAAAAAGAAATATGGCAAAACAAAATGTCTGACATGTACGAAAATAAACTCTGATGTAAACATGATAACTATATTGACCAATAAAAGCACAATTACAGTGTTCACAAGTAGCCTTCCTCAACAACCAAATCAGTGTTAAACCCAGAATTTTTTTTAAGCTGAGTGGGAACAAATTGTAGGTGGGTGGGGGCCGCTGTATTGTGACCCAAATTTTTACCAACTCAAAAAGCAGCCGGTTGGTGACTGAAAGGGGTTGGGGAGAACACAAATGCAAATTATTGGTAATTCTTTCCTGACACTTTTGGAATCCGTACACCCATAGAACTACTTATTTGTACAAGTTAGGGACAGTGGTGCCAACTCCTCAAGCAAAGAGCAACACATTGACTAAATTAAGTGTCTGATACTTTCTCTTTCCTAGTCTTCAATAATTTTATAGTATAAGTATTAAGTATAACAAACTAAATAATATTAATTACATAAAAAATGATTTACTGCATACCATTAATTGATATTTCATTATTGTGAATACTTAGAGAGACCACTGCACCACTCCAAAAGTAACAACATTTTTTCATTTTAATTCTTCAGAATTATGTAGTGTAGGTCATAAAAAAAAAAGACAGGACATTTTTTTTTTTTTGATTGATAAACTTTTAAACTTAATTTGTAGTGAAGAAATTCTTATCTGCACAAGTGCTTTATGGTATTAAAACAAAATATCTGGTCTTGACTGAAGATGAAGAATCCACTTACTGCTCAAATCTTCTGTTGCGAAGGTCACCGTTGTTAATCCGGACGATACAGTCGTTCTCATGGAAGAGGTTCTCTCGTTCAGCTTTGCCACCTTTCTCGAGCCGTTTTACTAATAACCCGAGTGTTCTGCAACATTAACATTGCAAATGATTACACATGCAGGACTGGGGCTGCTACTTAATGGATTGTGCAGATGACAATATTCATACAATATATGAGCAAAGCAAAATATTACCATTCCCTCAAGAAAACAAGGTTAAACTAGCAGAAAGAATAACCTCCTTTTAAGGAATACTGCAAACACTGCAATTTGTGTAAGGTTCTCTACGCAAATATAAACATTTCACAAAAAATAAAAAATATTATAAAACTAAAATAGAATGTATCAAAAGAGCTAATAAAAACATAAAAAGCCAAAACTGTCAATAAGCAATCATAGAATTATGATAGAACTTTAAATTGTAATAGTAAAACTCTGCACTTTAAGAAGAATTACCGAGAACCACTATTGACTACTAATGCATTGAGCTTTGCAAAAAAAATCTGAAAGTCCACTAAATTTACCAATCTGAGCCTCTGTATATACAGCAAACTGACCGCCTCACATGGTTTGAATATTAAGAACATTAAAACCTTGAAGGCAAGCTTGCAGGTGATTGGTGGCTGTATATTACATAAATTCTGCAATTTTTATCTTGACAGCAAACTTTTAGAGTGCAAGAAACAACCACTGGGGTTTCCAGAATCATAGGCAGGTAGATTAATGCTTAACCCAAGGGTTATGAAACTTCTCTTGCCAGCATAGGTATCTCTCTCTTTACCCTTTAGAGGGTGGGATTATTGGGTTGTTCAATGGCTATTCTTTCCAGAAAACGTGCAAATATAAAATTATTAGAAGAATGTAGGTGTCATTCTTCAGACAAAGGTTTCCCTGGAACATTCCTCCCCAGAAAGTTTCTATTGTTTCACTTGATAGGGACACTAAATATGCCCAAATGGTTTGAAATATAACAATAAAACATATCAGATATATTAAAAGTACAGAAACATAACTTTAATATTTTTGGTGAATGGACTTCTTTAGTCATTTAACCCGATTTCACTTTACTTCTGATGGCCGTGACAACAGATTTAAAAAAGTCAGTTCTAACCTTTTCTCTACTCTTTGGTCTTGGTCCTTATTGAAGACATTTCCAGTCACTTCCTGCACTCCCCCAATAGGCACCAATAAAATATGATTCGAACCCTTCCTTGTTTAAAACAAAAATCTGTTTGTCTGGAGTTGATCTTTAATAATTTACTTTCCCATTTGATCCGATTATTAGCTTTTATATTGAGAGTGCAATAACATCACTTATTCCATAGGATTTTATAGGCGAAAACACTGGATATTAGAATGAACACACACACACAATAATTTCTAGTGTTTGCCAATAAATCTTGTCCAATACCAGACATACGGTTCATATTTTTCCGGAAAATTAAAAGGATTTTAAAGGCAACACACAGCCTCACGGAGCGTGACCAGATGATGAACTTTGTGACCTATAATATCCACAGACCCTACAGAATGCAATATACTGTGAGTATTACCGGTGCATATCTTCTATATATAATCATATAAATGCATTACAAAAAAAATAGAAATATTAAATAGATAATAGAAAAATTAAATAGAATAGAATATGCAAAGAATATGTGAATAATTAGCATGCTTTTTGTAACGCAGCTGGCTATTGCAGGGTTTCTTAGCAATGGCTTTTGTGACCTTACATGATTAAACGTGGACCTAAACTACGCTCACACTAAACTACACTCACCCAGCTTCCTAAAAGCTACCCTGTGCTCAGACTACACACACAAATGTACTCCAGAATGATATTCTGGAGAAGCAGTAAAATCACCTATACATGGGCCCTTATTCATCTTATTCATTCTACAGGAACAGATGGTGACAGACCTAAAATAAACAATAGAGGCATGGTAGGCACCAGCACACTCATTCCTTGGGATCTTCCACCACCTTTCCCTAAACTTTTCATCCAGTTACAACAAATACCAGGATTTTACCACGTTTCAGCTTAGGAATGAGTAGCTATACTATCAATAAGCCAACACATCGACTTTTGAACTGGTGTAACACAACAAAGGCAATTTTACAAGACACAGGCCACAACAATATGGCCATCTTCTTGGTGAGGGGTTTCACCACCCACGTCTTTTTTCTTTTTCCCCTTTCTCCCTCTCTTTTTCTTTCTTTCTTTTCTTACCTCTCTCCCACCTATCTTTTCCTATCCTTCCCCTAAAAAAAAAATAAAAAAATTGATTTGGGAAAGAAGGGCAGACTATCGCAAAAAGTATGTATGTCTGGAGATGAAGTCCCTTAGGGGGAACCAGGGTACGTTTAGGTGGAGGATGGATAAGAGTGACCTTTCACTTTATGTCCCTGTAGCTTCCCACGCTCCCCGGGGCCCTATTATTAGTATTTGGATGTCTTCCATTCTGCTCTACCCAGAGAACTTATATTTTCAAGTCTAGTAGGTGTGATCCTTATAGGATGAATTAGGTCATTTAAAAAAGTATTCAGGGCATAGATACATTTGCTTGTTCTGACTTTAATTAAATTATTTAAACTTTAACAATAAATCCTTAACATCAGGGTTATCTATTCCAATAAAATAATTATCAAAACTTTAATTACAACAAGGTTTTCTATCATCTAAACCCAGTCACATAGAATAATCCCTTACAAAAATGTGAATTTCATCACCAAAATATTCCACGTTTCTATTAAATGCAAAATGAGGGGGAAACAAGAGCTTAATTTGACAGATAACACCTTCTAGCAGCACAGTGTGAAAGTCTTCAATAGAGCCAGAGGATATGGTGTCTTCAAATTCAGAATTTCTTTTTTCAGTTCAGGAAAAAATGATTATTTGAAAGATACGGCTAATTAAAGCAACATGGTGCACTTGTGATAGGAATCACAGAATAAAGCTATAGATAAAAGGTATTGTAACAATTCACACAGCAGTGCTAATAAAACTCTTCCCATATACCACTGGTGTCAGTTGCATCTCTCTTTCAATGAATGAATCACATAGACAGAGAAAAATTAAATTGTTGATTTTAATGAGATATATATATATATATATATATATATATATATATATATATATATATATATATATATATATATCACATACACACACAAATACATACATATACATGCACACACACAGAAAATAATTTATGACCAATAAATCTAAATTAGGAGAGGAAAAACTTTCTTGTGCAGCAAAAATGCATATATTACATATTATGTACACATTGGAAAGCCCTCCCTAGCCTACTCTTGGGTGCTGCCATGCAGACTCGGAGGTAATCTTGATGTATATTCTACAATATTGCCCTTTGCTCCTCCAATGGATGCAACATAAACAATATCTAGAAATGTGAGGGGTGGCAGAAATGGGGCAACAAGCAAGGAGGGGCATTGCTAGGTAATGGGGCCTATCCCAAGTCAATAAACAAAGAATTTAAAGAAAGGATAAACAGTGTATATAAGCATTTTAAAAGTTGTTTTTTAGCTGTAATTTCGGAATTTGACAAGCAGGTATCCAAGAATAAGTAGGAAAATTAAAAGGTACACACCGGTCAAAATTGAAAAGGCATTGTCTACCAAACACTCATTTAAGTGAACCCATCTGCCTAACTCCCTCCTTTTGAAAAATCTGGGGGAACCCTAGGTTTCTTTGGTTGTTGGACATGGAAATAAATACATGTCAACAGAAGTATAATTTCCCTTTAATGAGAACGCAGTGGGAACATATCATTGGCTTGCTGTATTTTGAAAGGCCCAGAGATTCAGGAAAGGACAGCACCAACTGCAAAGATTTAGTGAGCAGGGAAGCCTGTTGTGTAAGAAGAATGCCAGAATGCAAATTGTTTGGCACAGCAGGTGGGCTGCAATTCTGAAAGTGAAGCATTCAAGTTTGAATGGGCATTTATTTATGTCATACTAGGTGGGAACTATTAGGTTTTCTCTGTAAACTTGTCACAGACTCCCCACCTTCCCTTTGTATAAATGTAATACAAATATTGCCAAGTCCCTGGCCAGTGCTTCATGCACTAATGAGCAGTTCAGGTTTAGTTTATTACAAGCTGAGGTCTGCTAATCTAGTGCAGGTGTCTTCAGTTATGCTCTGATAGATGCTGCGCTGTACAATCAATACCGCGGAGCTGGCTAAACCCTAGAACACAGAGAAAACAAACGTTAATATCTGTGATTTGTAAACAGGCCGGTGCTTTCCATGATTTTATCCCAGACGGGCTGAAAATAGCTTGCTACAGTCTGTATGTTATGGCAAAGTTCAGTGACGAGGAACAGGATGCAGACAGGGCGTTCACTGGTGAGGGGTACCCTGACCACAGGAATGCTCCAATGTTATTAAATACAAATAGAGCAGTAATAGATTAGAGGATCTGCTTCCAAAGTGCACCAAAGGCTCTGGCTTTATACCACATGAAGGGCTGATTACCTCTCATAAGACTTGGTAAGCAGAGCAAATCCACACAGCCAAGAGAGCTTTCTCTTGTAATCCGTTGGAAATCACAGATAGAAAAGAAAATCAATCAGAAGTTAATAGAAAGAGCATAAAAGAGATGAAGCCAAGGGGGGGGATCAGAACAAAGTGGGGGTAAAGAAAACAGAAAAACTTCCAAATCCTGACAAGAAGAACATAACCCTGACACAGTTAAAGTGATCTGTGCCTGCACTGACATCTAGATGTTCTCGTTCATTTGAGAACATGACATTTTGCACTACATTGGGAGTTGGAACACAAGGCCTGAGGAACAGTTGCTACTGCCCAAAGAATTAAAATTCACTGTTTCAAATCGCTCACACTGTGCTGAAAACTTGAAATGGGCTTTTGCCATCAAAAATTTGCAAAGTCAGGGACACATTTGTGAAAATGGCCACTTTCTGTTGATTAGACAGCCCTGGCTCTAATTTAGCAGGGGTGCGTTGGGCCACTGTAAAGAGACGCAGCATTACTGCTCTTAAGCCACAGGATTCACCAACCATGGTGAAAATGCTGGAGATTGGCCAGAGATCCTTGACAGGAAGAGAGGAAAAAGAAGATGGCACACTGCAAGGGAATGGGGACAGGTGAGTAGTGTGGGTTTAGGTCTACTTTAAGTTTGCTAAAGCAATGTGTATCGATATATGTATTTTTTTTCATGTTGTTTTCTTTTTTGGTCTTTTTCATCCAGACTCATTCAGCCATTCCGACACACTTGCTCTAACGTTGGCTGCAAATAATTGCTCTGGGGTTCTTGACAGCAGATCATACCAGCTTTAGCTGGGGTACATGGGATGGGGTGACTACACATGGACACAACTGGGAAAAGTTGAGTCAGAAGTTATGAACCAGAACTTTCATGTGAGATTTACAAAATTCAAATGTTTACATATCCTAGCTGGTTCTTTTTTAGGGTGAAAAAGAACCAAAATTCCCTCAACACTTTCTACTGCACTGCTTCTTAGTATTCAAAGTAATTCTGAAAGGAAATTGAACGAAATACCTAGACTTGCCCTTTTTCCTTAAACTACAGTCATTTTTGGAGTACTTCATTTTACTGCACAAATCTGAAAAAAAGAATTTGTGTCTCATCTGAAATGAACAGGTTTATGTAAGGAAGTTCGAGTTACAGATAGGCAATACATACTAAGCTACAAGGTATTACCAGGGATCAAACAACAATTTGCTGATCACAGATCTAACATCAGTCGAGACAAACAACCGATGCCGGGAGGTCAGGAAAAATTGAAAGAAGGGGAAATAAGGAAAACAATTATTTTAAGTAACAGACGAAGTAAGAAATAAGGTTCAATAAATGAACAAAAAAGCCTGCAGAGACACCAAGACAGAACTCAACTAAATTACCAACAATCAGAGAGGATTTGTAAGCCGTGTTTTGTGTTTACCGAAAGCATATTACGCTTATTTTTTTCCCTAGGATGCTCACTAATCACAATTTAGCAGAGGGGAAGACATTTATCTAAAACAGTGCTGGTATAAGTACACGCCTTAAGCACAAGAATTTGGATTTCCTTTGCCATTTACTAAACGCACCCACTGCTGCCGAGATTGCGCTGACAAAAAATCCCCCTGCTGTGTTTTATTTCCTGTGTGTCAACTTGCGCACGTGAAATACATCCTAATTGCAGCCAAATGCCAGCGAGAAGGACACAAATTTCAAGTGGGTAGAGTGTGTTCAATATTCTTACAAAACAGGCAAAATCTTTAACATGCTTTAATAAGTTAACTTTGCTGCTAGGAAATTAAAAATAATAAAATCATTTACCCCCTCTGACCAAGCCAAAACCATAGTTTAGGTCTCACATGTTCCCATTCCCAGATGTTGCAGCTCACAGAGGAATGATTTCAGTGGGAGGGCAGTCAATCTAGGACTAGGTGTCACTAGGTGATGACTGACAAGCTAATGGGTGGTAAATAAGCAGTGACACAAGTTATTTTTTCCTCAAAGTGAATTTTAAAAATATAAAATTCAATAAATTCCAACCTTGATAAAAAGCTTAGTTTAAGAGCTTTGATAAAAAGAAGTTAAATATTTATTAGAGATCTATAAATCAGACTAAAGAGAGTAATAAATGAGGAGAAAAAGGGACAAGGGGATTTGGTTCCAAATGAGAGATAGTTGGGAGCAGTTAGATCTATTAGCCAAATAGTAATATTTTAGTTATGGGGTAGAATCAAAATATGGGACTCTAAAGGTAAGAAATTCTCAGGTCCGTCCCAGATCTCCACACCCGAACCTTTTGCCTAAATCAATCCACCAGGATTGGGATTGTAACCTATTGTTGCAACTATTCAAAACAGGAATAAGATGCTAAACAGTGTTGTCACCAACTTCAATAACCACCGAAATATAGCCAAATGTTTACTGAAAAGTGCCGAGTGCTGCACCCGCCTAAAAGGGGCCGAAGAGAACACTGCTTAATAAATACATAATGATAATATTTATGTGAATCAGTGAGGCCTAACCAAAACTAACTGGATACCTTTGCCTTATAACTTTATTTAAATATAAGCTATATAAAATATAAGCGTCTAAAATCTATCTTACTTCAGAAATAGAACTTTTAGAAATAAAAATGCAAAAATGTTAAATTTTTCTGAACTTTATAAAACTTTTTGCAATACAAGAAGAGACTCACCTAGGTGTATTGCAGGCTGCTATGCTTGAGTTTGATCTAGAGCTGCTAATCCACTTTAGGCCTACTAAACTACCTGAACATGAAATCTAGAAAAGCCCCACTGATTTATTATCCACTGAAAGACTTTTCAGGCATTGCAACTATTTATCAAGTGTAAAATGCACACAATTAGAGCCTCCAATATAAATGTCATAGGCCTTTAATCAACTCCAACTAGAACTGCTGTTATGAAAGTTCATTGGAATGTTATGTCTTTAAAAGGCAATTTATGGTTGTAATTTCACTTAATATGTGCATTCATCTTCCTGCTCAACACAAACGGCAACAAAGCCAACATACAGTCATGCGGCGGGAAGATGTATGTATCCTAGCTGTCCCCCATAATTCCCCTCTATTTGGCATCTGACACAGAAACACTTCTCTTGTGATATATCTGTAGAAGATCTCGATTACTATGATGAAACGGACAATAAATTTGTTGTAACACAAAAAAGGGATAAAATAAAGGTTATCAAAACTTCACATAAACGTTTAGCTATATGCAGCCATTTTCTGCAGTGTTTTAGCCAACTGACTGAAGCAAAACGAGTTTCTGCTGCCAACAGCAACTGGCTAGGGAATGAATATCTTTTCTGCATGGCATAGAAAATTCAATACCTAGAATACCTACACGTGCAATATTTGTCATTGAAAAGAATCTTTCATGATCCTTCCCAACGACAAACGACTTCACGATGCATCAACGCTGTTCTGCTCTATGGAGGGGGGAGAAAGACAGAGCGTCGTTCTCTCCCCTTCACTTTCATTACGACCGATCGTCATCCGTGGATCCGCCAAAACAGACGATGAGGGTTCTGCATATGCCAGATTCTCACCCAATATCAGCCCTAAAAGAATTATCAGATGAGAATCATACGATGTGTGTACGTAGCCAACAGGAACAGCCAGCCAGGAGCCTCTGCTTCCTCAACTAAAGAATTTGTGGATGCCATCAATAGGCATGTTAATACAGAATCGATAGGTATCCTGTTCACACCTGAAAGACTGATTCAAAGTGGAACTTGCAAACCCCACTGTAATCACAGGCCTAGATGCTCCTGAATACCTCTCACGTCCATTAGAACCAGCTGATAGTCATGCATAACATTTTTGATATTCAGAGGTAAAATTGGCCATCACAAAAATAGTTAAAACATGTATATATACACATATATATATACATACATATATATATATAAAATTAATAATATGATTTGCAAGAACTCTGAACTACTCAGCACTACGTTTAGTTTCAGTCAGTAATCTTGCAGAGAGGCAACTAATTAATTAGCACTAAAAGTTTGGCCCCTATGTGAAGTTTCCCTGGACAATCTCCTTCTTTAATTGCTTACACTGCACTATAGTCTACCTACTATCCTAGTCTGAAAGAATCACCACGTAATTCATTGCAGAGATAAAATAAATGTCAAATACTGTTCCTCCAGAAAATAAAGTATTTATTTTAAAATTAAAGTCATATAACACCTATAAAAAGAAAGCCAAAGAGGATATGAACATTACCTGCCACCGCGGGAGCTGTAAGGCACTACATGGATGCCCAGAGGTCCACCATCATTGGAGACTTCCACTAGTTTCACCATGTCGCTGTAATGAGATGAATAAATGATTGTGAGTGCAAGATATGTAAATAAGCCTCTGCAGTGATGGGGCTGCAATGAACAGTAAAATGCTCCCAATCTATACTCTCAATGAAATGCACACATCAGACAGTTTTTGAGGTGAGGAAGACAATATTACATACCTCAAAATGAGCCTGACCGCATGCAAAAAAAGGGACAACATAAAAGAGAGCTAAATCAATTCTAACAGTGAAATTTAATGTTTTTGTAGTATAGTACAAGTATGTTTGTTCTTCAACATGACTTCAAGTAAGAAAAGGCAATACAGGTACATCAATGTCTGCATAAAGGAACAATGTGCTAAATGACGTTGGGTTTACCGAAAGGTACTTTTAAATAAACAAAGAAACAAGAAAATATCTAATTTTAGTTATTTAATTGAAAAACTAAATAATACATGCTAAATTTTTTATTTATGTTAGATTATGAGCCCTTCTGAGGGAAAGTTAGTGATATGACCAATGAATTTGAAAATCACTGCATCATAATAATAATAATAATAATAATAATTATTATTATTATTATTATTATTATTATTAATAATAATATTATTATTATTATTATTATTAAATAGGATTTATGTAGCGCCAACATATTACACAGTGCTGAATATATGTTGGCACTATATAAATACTGTCTAATAATAATAATTCTAACCAAATATGTTAAAAAAAGAATGGCTGAATACAGGACTTTGATTGTCTGGTGTCAACTGGTGGAGTTGTATCACATATTTTGTGCCATTCAGCCAAAAGTCTACAGGGTTTAATATTAAATAACAAATTGTTTTAACATATCAATACCAACATACTAGATCTAATTCTTTCCAGAAAATGGTATATCTTTTGTATTGGTTAACCAGCCTTGCACAGCATAATAACAACTATGTCCATGAAACAGCCATATTTGCTGATTACACTGGCAGGCTCTGATCCGTCTTGGTAGTCCAGCACAGAGGGTATTTCTTGCCAATCTTCTTATCTCACTGCATGTCTAACAGACCAGGTCTGTCTGAATGAAAACAACAGAATCACTGAATTCAATAATTACTTTTTAAAAGACACTATGTACCCAGTGGCCATGTGATACAGACTGCCAAGGCATTAAAACATGCAAGTACGATTAGAAGAAGCAGACTTTGCTATTCAAGGAAAGCTAGAGGTACCATTTTACACAATTTATTAATGTGATCTGGTAATCCTAATGTTCAATATTAATTTACGTAATATGACTTATATCTAAAGCGCAGGAACCTCAAAGTGCTCTAATGGTAAAAAAAATTTTATTTTAAACCATATGAGTATGAACATTCAGCAGTACACTGATTATTATGTACCCGCTGCGTATTTGGAAACACTTTAAATCTGAAATCCTTTGCCTTGGTAGGGAATTGGGGTCAATACTTACTCAAGGGAGAAGCTGGAAGTTCGTTCCAAGCCAGTGTCTGCGTGACCAACAGGTTCCACCCGGCTGTTCTCTTCTCCATCTTCCTCTTCCTGAAATGGGAACACAACATATGCTTAAACATCATTGAGCAACTAAAGAGACGTTTCAATGCTTTTCACGATTCATTTGAAGCATAGGAAGTGATAATTAGGAGTGATCCAAAATTTATGTCGGGTGTTCTAATGAACATGCATAATGTATATTCTAGATACCGCACGCTGGATTCCGAAAATGGGTTAATTAAAGTGGGTTTATCCTAGCGTCTAATACGACCAGGAAAATGCATTAGTTCGGAAGTCCTGATTTTACCGTAACAAAATCTATGGCCCTCCATCTAGTTCGTTTTATTCATGGAATTAATATTATATTATTTATTTGGAGTAAAATGAATACGGAGGTAGAATTTTAATTTTCAGATTTGATATTGGATGAAGCGGGCGATGTAACCATCTTATTAATTTTTCCAACTATCCAAGTCCTCTACAAAAAAACCTTTATTTGGATTTTTTTTATGATCCCAATGGTAGATTCTCCACACCCAAATATTCAATTTAACTGATGTGGGTATCACAAGGTCAAAAACACAGCTGTGAGAAGTTTATTATGATCAATATCCAAGGGAGGGAATCAACAAGTGTGTTAGGAAGAAGAACATTCATTTTTCATCAATAACAAATCTGAAGAAGCCACACACTGGTTTCTAATCCTCTTGAGGATATTAAAGGGGAAAACACTAACCAAAATTATTGGCATTCTTACCTGCCTGATCACCACATGGAGCTTCCAAAATCACTGAGCTGCACATGCCCAGCTCAAGGTTAGTTGCCAGGATAATAGGCACATCCCGGCTTCCCATGTGGTTGCATGAACTGAATGAATGTTACATGATCCTAACCTGGCCAAATCAAGATAGCCGAAGATTGCAAGAAGAAACAAGATGACTGTGACATGGAATGGGGCAGTAAAGTAAAGGCTGGGTTTAGTTCTGCTTTAAGTACTATGCATATACCGTTATCTTGTCTAATAAGAACCAAAAGGACCTGAAAAGTCATTCAAAGTCAGGCTCATAGCTCCACAGGTAATCAAATCCAGGTAATATACTATAATATATGCCCCCATGACAAATGGCAATCAATACACTTGCAGCTTCTTTCCCATTCTAACACCAATACCACCATTTTTTTAGAATTCTTTAACAGAGCAAGCATTATAGGTATTTGATGTACACATGCCCATTTGGGCCACATACACACCTCAATTAATTTTTGTCCGATATCGGCCCTGAGGCAATTATCAACGTGTGTACAGCACTCGATGTCCATCCTGACAGATGCACGGACGACAAACAAGGAACGATCTTAATGGAAGTGAAAAAGAGAGTGAAGTGGAGTGCTGCTCTATCATTCTCCTCTTCCCTTCTCCATAGAGCAGAACGGGGTTGGATGTACAGTGCTCATTCATGCATCTTTTAGTCTTTTGTGGAAGGAAAGGATTGTTATTATTTCCAATAACAACAACTATTTATTATATAAAAGATTATTTCCAATGACAATTATTGCACATGAGTATCCAGCCTTACACAGGGGGAAAAAAAGAAAAAAGTTTTGCAAAAGTTGTTAGTGACTCATATTGTACACGTCTGATTTTGTAAAAAAACATCCACTGGCATAAAATCCCGGACAGCTATATGGTAAGTTAAATCGATGGGCTATTGATTCCCTTGGAATGATTTTCTGCGGCATAACAAAGGCCAAGATGTCACAAGTTCGTAGGTAAGTGGGTATTGTAAACCATTCTGACACAGAATTAGAGAGTTACTAGCATAAAACACTACTTTGTGCCATTACTACAAAATGTAAACAGCGCTGTGTTATCCTCCAGCTCTGGCGCCACGCGGTCTGTGCACCAATTCTCTTCATCAGAGCAATTAAAACACACACTAGTACAGAAAAATGAGAAAACAACGCTCATTTTATGATGTAATATTTTTTGACTTTTTTGGAACAAAAATAATTAAGAATTTATGTTCCTCATTGCTCATGCAACTAAACAGATTTAAGCATGGAAGGCACAGCATGGTTCCTAAACAGATTTAGAAATCTTTGAGCGTCTGTATCAATCAAGGAAACGATAAGGAGAGGGGTTGGCACGCGGAATAAAAATATTAAATTATTAAACGTCTACCTAGGCGAAGCCAGAGCAGCCTATAATGTTCTACTGACATTTCCTCTGAGAGGCTGAAAAACAAGCACGCCTGCATGTGTTCGGCTTGTGTCTGTGGATTTACTCTGTGCCTACGATAACGGCTTCGCTGCATGATCCCAGGCTGCCTGAAGATTGATGATCCTGTGTTTTGAAAGCCTCTAATATACACTTCTATCACATCCATCTCTCTTAAGCACCAGCCAAGTAATGCATTTTAAAGGTTAACCAGCGGCTTGAACCCACCAAACAGCCGTATGAATGTAAACAAGGGGTCTAAATAGGTTAGTATTTTGGAAGCGGTAAATTGCAGTTCCAGTTGCTGCTGGGGATGACTGTAATTGTAGGTCTTAAACGCATTAGGGGGCAATGATTGCAAACAGAATGTTGCAGCTTTCACTCTTCTTGTCTTAAAGATGCATTACCTCAAAGTCCAGATCAAGATGAGCATTTCCCAAAATAACCTTTTAATTTATACATTTTGTTTTAACTTCTAATATTCTAGTCAAGCATGCACAAGGGCAAGCATAACGATAAATGTTACCCACTTACTTAAATCAGCTCATTTAATTTTTGGTTCACAGGAAAACATTTCCTTTTGAAAAAAAATTGTTACTATCCAAATGATTAGCACTGCAATGAATATAGGGCTTGGATATTAAGGGTTAAAGAAGGGCATCAACTTTAAATCTCAAAAGTCCACTGGGGAACAATTCAGAACTAATATACCAACAAATGTAACTTGCATTGTTACAACATTGTAACCTCTGTGTATTACAACAGCAAAATAATGAGAATAAGCCCTATAAATTTACAAGCCCTATATATTTACAAGGCTTTTAGCCTGCTCTGAGCTTCTTGTAGCCCCTGAAGCCAATTTCTGGTCAATATGCAGAATTAGCTAATCCCTACCTCTCACCCTCTTTAATGCAACCCACAAAATCAAACAAGGTACAACCTACTTGATAGCGCTACGTAAATGGCACCATGCTAGCAGGTCTGACCGCTGTTGATGACATGACCGTCTGGCCTAGTGAGAAAAGGACTTCACCCCAGACAGCTCAGACAATATATCCGGAGAAGAGCTTTAAAGCAAACCTGTGCTTTGGCCATAAAAAAGCAAAGCAAAATGTTTGTTTTAATTTACCCTCTTCCTAAAAGGATATATTCCAATTTCCTGAGCTCTTACATTGTTCAGTTTAGCCAAGAGGTGTTATGAAAATGTCTAATATTTCTGAGGATGGAGTGGCAGAGTAGTCCTGCACAGGGGTGGTAAAAGTTCTCATTCTTGTATAAACTGCACCTAAAATTATTTGTTTGTACTTTAACGAGAATGCTAGATGTCCATGGTGGGGTTGGTGACTCTGTGTACATTCATGCTTCAACTTTTAACCCTTGATCTGCAGAGTATTGTTACTGTTGAGGTAGAAAACACTAATATTATTTTACCTTGGTTACAAATCCTACTACATGTATTCTAGAAGATTGAAATGGCCTGAAAATATAAGTTTCAGAAGTCACAGCCTGTCTTTTTTTTTATCTAATGGCAAAAACAAGGCAGACAAGATCAAAACACTTCTAGCAATGGGACGGTCCCTGTTGTCCCATTGCAGTAATAATGATGAAGACGACTAGTTGCAGAGTACACATTCCCTGCCACGCCAGTGATTTCTGCCACATTGCTTTGCCAGTTGACAAGACAGGCTGTAAAATGAGCTTAAACCTACATAAAATAACAGAGCGCTATCACCCTCTGCTCATCCCATGGAAGCAATTCAGCTCAATGTCTGTCTGGGCTGTAAATAAATCGCAGAGAGTAACTGAGGACACTGTTCTTAACTCTTCTCAGAGAACTTTGTATCCAGTCTTTCAAAAGAAGAAGTGTATACTTTAATTTCTAACCTTAGGGAGACCTTAATTAACTAACTATTGACAAAAATCCGCATATAAAGCCGTTGCCTGAAGAGCATAATAATTAATGGGATTCTGGTAACTACTTTATTATTTCCAACAGATAAAGTCTTCCGGCTGTTATCAAGGTTCTCCTTGTATTATAAATCCTTTGAATCAAAGCCTTGAGCAGGTCTCTGAATATGTAAACATAAAGGAAGTTACAGGGAATCACAGTAATAAATCACTAACATCAAGCTGTAATATTTTAAAAATTGCAAAATCATTAATAGTATTAAGTCAGTACGTATAAATGCACTGAGGCGGATCGACAAAGGCAATGGGGTGCAGAATTACAAGACAGGGACCCTCTAACACAAATGACGCTCTTATCTACTGTTGGTTGCAATGACAATTTAGCTAAAAAAGAAGAAATGATCAGAAGAATCAAGTTGCATGTCATCTGACCTAAATATGTAATCTTTGCAACTTGCTTTTCTCCTTAGACTAATTGTCCTGCTCCCCTTTACCTATCTTTATCTATGACAGAAGCAGTGTACAGAGGTAAAAAAAATCATTAAATAATATTATTCTGCTAAAAAATCAGCAGCCCTCCAAATGAAACTACTCTTTCATGTTTTGCCAATGGGAACCAAAAAAGAATATTTTATTCCAGTAACAAAAAGGGTTAAAACCCAACAACTGTAGCTTCAAGAAAGCAGTGTCTGCAGTGTCTCCCCAACCCATAGTTTTCTGAGAACTCTGTAAGAACTTTAAGGAAATAAAATATACATAAAAAGTGTGTTAAAACTGCACAAACATAAATGTTCAAGAGCAAGTAATAACGACACACAATCACCAGAAAGCTTTAAAACAAAACCATCTTTGTGCTTCTACAAATTATCTTGGTTCACTATTAACCCAACTGAACACTCCTAAATAATTTCTGTAAAGCAGTTAGGCTGCATATACAATAATACATATTTTATTTTTGTACATAGGAATGTTGGAGCATCGGACTGTTGCTCTCACACACCCAGCTCTTCTGTGGTCCAATACACCTCAGTGAGCACTTAGTGTTGGGGCAAGCATAGGTTTGACTGTGATGCTCTCCTACGTGCTGCCAAATCAGAAATTGCATGACTCCATTACATTTATACATTAAAGAGGTTCCATTGGGTCTCCTTCTCTATTTTCTTGGCTGTAAGAATGGATTCAACTTCCAGCTTTGACATTAAAAATGTTGTTTCCCATCATTGGTAGGGGTTCAACAAAAGACAAAAATAACAATCTGGTGTTATAAATATATTTATATAGCACCGAAGTTCTATGAAGAGATTTATGGACACCATAGTCACTTTTTCTCAGAGAAGTACAATCTAATTTCCTTAACATATTCATATTCTAATGTCTCTTACATAGTCTAAGGCCAATTTTGGAAGAAAGCCAAAAAAAGCTACCAGTATGTTTTGGGGATGTGGAAGTAAATCTGAACATGCTATAGAATTGCATTGTATCAGCCTAGTCCAGACTTTAAGATGTACTTGTCTGATACGATACAAATGATCTAGCTCGACCTAATTCAGAAGAGGTCTTTCAGTGAAGAAGTATGTAGAAAACTGAACACTTCGGTTGCTTAAGCATTCATGTTTATACCTATACAGATGGATAGAGAAGCAAATTGAGAGGAAACTTTGCCAACACTGGATTATCATTAGAATAGCAGAGACTGGACAAGCCATCCAACCGGACAACTGGAGAAGTCTGCTGGTGCCAAAGTCATGCAAATTGAAAATGACCCTTTAGAAAAACCCTGCTTTAGGAATGCATTGACCAGCCTTAATCTTTCAAGAAATGTTGTAAAACAACACTGAAAGGGGGTCTTACCGGTTTGTATAAGGTGGAAAATGTTTAATACTTGCATTATTTTCAACATTACTTCAATATTTCAGGGTTTATATGCTAATCTTCATGTACCCAAAAAAGGAAGAGTACCAATGGTTTCAGCAGAGACACTACTGTATTTCTCCTAGGATAATATGATATTGCTGCTTCCAAAGCACTTGTTATAGAAGATAGCTCAATGACTTACAAACAGCTGAATGACTGCAAACTCTGGCATAAAAATTATGCTGTACCACCTATGACACCACATTTATCACCATGTATATATTTTGTACAGTAATGTATTACAAGAAAGCTTGAATATGATTAACTGTACAAAATATTTTTATTGACAATGAAGGGGTTAAAGAAATGCAACTATTTGGTGCTGAAATATTACCAGGGGTATAATTTGTTCACATGGGACCAAGCTGTTCAACAAATCTGCTACACACAGCTGACTATACTGGCATGTTCTAAGACCCAGAGAAGGTTAACAGGGAAACAGAAGTGCTGTATTGTCGTTCACATCAAGCAATGGTTCCATGCGACTTGGCACAAAATGCACACAGGACAATTGTGAGCATTATGGTGGGAGGGTCGTGTGCTGCTAAGCAGCTGCTCTGTGCTAATGGGGAGACAAATGCTAGCAGTTCTTCCATATTGTCAGCCATTGTGAAATCCAGCTGCCATCTAAAATCTGGCGCCAGAAAAGTACGATCATGAGAGTCAGTCATTTACGGAGAAGGCGGCCCATGGCTAGATTGTATTTATGGAATAATATCCTTCAAGCTGTATTTAGCTTTAGTTCACGGGTGCTGTTGTCACCCTAACTTCCATCTCTGATGCCTAATCAACGCCATACATTTCTAACAATTACACTTGATTGCTATGTATGCTGGGACATTTTAGTTCGCCATCTGGGCTCTGGCCTGTCCTGTACCAATCTTACGCATGTCCTTTTCCCAAGCCTAGATCATGCAATCTTCTATCTACAATTGCAAAATAACTGCACAATTTATTTAATGAGATGATTAAGATTAGGGAAAAAAAACATTTAAACAACTTGCATGAGCTAAAGTTTTAATAAACTTGAAAAAAGTTTTATTAAAAACTTTATCATAATTGTAGATAAAGTTAATTGAAATTTTGTCCAAACTAGACACCATGAGGAGTTTCCAGGGGTGCCATGGTAAGGCTAGTCCAGACATTCTGCTGCCTCCTTTATGAGTCATTTGCTTCCCCTGCCACCTAGCTAATCACTGAAGACACAATGAGCTTTCTCAATATTTGGGCACTGCTTGGAGGAGGACAGGAACAGGCAGGAGAGAGGACAGTAGCTGCAGAAAGCCAGAAGTGTGGAAACAGGTAGGTATTGGCCTGTCCACGGGTCTCTCAAGCGAGATCTGTCACTGGGGGGAAATGTCAAGTTATGTCCATCACTGGGGGGGAGATCCTGTGGAATCAGGCTGCTGTGTAATCAAGTGTCAAACCAACCTAAACAGTTAGTTCAGTGTGGATTAAATACTAGAAAGTTTACATATCTCCTTTATTTTTTATTGCACAGCTGTACAAAAGGGTTTCTATGTACCTATGCTCACAGGATTAATAATGAGGAACTACATCAGATGATACTGGGGACAGCTCTCCCTTACCCCAAGCCGACTGTCTCTTTGTCCATAGCACAGCTTTGATGAGAGACAGACTCTATAGATATCCATGGTAAAGACACACAGAAGCTGCACGTGTGTCTATAACTATAAAATACAGATTCTGCTCTGTCAATGCTCAGTGCTTAGAAAAAAGCTGAAAGAATTTAATGTATAGGGAGTACTGAGGGGGATCTGAGAAGCTGGGCATACAATGAAACTTTTCAAGCAGTTGAAAGGATGTAAAGCATGGGAGACCAGCAGATTTCAAAGCACACAAGATTATAAGAAGAAGATGAGGTCATGATGTGAACTGGAAGCAAGGGTAACAGGTACAAAGGAGGACGATGAGTGCCAGAGCGGCACAGGTAGAAGAAAGATTGAATCCGGTCCCTGCAGAGACTTCATCCTGAGATGTGAAAGAAGGGTATTAAATTCTGCTGTTTGAAACTAGACTGGAAAGGTGGGGCAGTGCAGGTTCTGTCTGCTATTACCACCTTCCTACTGGAGATATATAACACCAGGCAAAACGGAAAATGAAGCTTCAGACTGCTTATTTTGTAACAGTGGAAGTGAAGGCATTAAAAATAAATAAATAAATAAAAAACTTATGCAGTAAAGCAGGGTTAGACCCTAAGAAAAATGTTAATATTTATGTGTACCACTGTGAAATGCTAAACTACAAAATCAAAATATGCAAAGCAACACCGACACTGTACTAATATTTTTTATTTTCATTCCATTCTCCCAGTGCAGTAGGCAAACTCATTATGAGGGGTGTATCAGTTATTCAGAAGCCAGCAAAACATTGCAAGAACAAAAAATTAAAAACATTAAGACCATTTTGAGTTGGTTGAATATCTGTTTCTCCCCACTAAACACAGCGGTTCCTTACATCAGCTCAAATGTCCTTTTAATAATGTAGAAGGCAATAGGAGGATCCATGGCATGTGGCAGGCGTTGGTGTTCATATACCTAGAAAAAAAGTGTAGCAGTAGCAACTTAGGCCACAAGAAAAGTCAAGTGTGTATAGGCTTCTTTTACAGGGCTGGAGTTCATTAATAAGTGGTCTTGGGGCTAGGATACATAGGCAAATTTTAACTTCCATTACAATTTTTGGATATGAAAGCAATTCAGCTGATTGTAAACAATTATTATACGTTTCGATGGTCGTGGAAACTTCAACCATGCTGAGCAATACTGACCGAAAGTAGGAAATTTGAACTGGTCAACTGTCATTTGGATCAATGAAGTACAAAATTAGCAGCATATTTGCTTTTGTGTACTAGACCTTACAGAACAGATCTCCCCATCCCATATACTGTGATACAGAGAGAAATAACCCGAGAAAAATACAAAAAAAAAATGACAGACAACCCAAACTGATATAAATGCACTTCGAAAGCACATAAGCAGATGGTTAAAACTGGCAAAAGGAAAAGGAAAAAAAAAGCTCTCATTCATTCAGAACCAACAGATGCGAAAAGTTTAAAATATTGCTGCTTTAGGATACACAAAGCCTGTCAGCCCAGATTGCGAGTTTGGGCCAGTCTATCAGTTATTAATGATCTTGAAGAACAGAAGTCCTAGAACACTGTTGCGAATGAGAAAAATAGTGTGACAGACACGGTGCTATGTGGGCTGCCTGTCTCCTTAGAGATGAAAAAGAAATATGAAACAAGTTATGCAGTGGAAAGGGCGGGGGATCCAGCAAAGACTTTGTGTTCTTACATAAGAGTCAATGTGCGGGCAAATCAGTAAAATGAGTCAAATCATAACTCATTGAGTTTGGACATAAAAGTCCCATTTTAGCATAAGACCTCCTACATAAGGCAATTTTATCTGAGGGAGTACATATTGCTTCGTATTTTCTTACTACTCTTTAATCTTGTTTGGGATCTTTGCGGTCTGAAATCAGCACAATTATCTTGAAAGCAAGTGCATAGAAGAGCAGAGCCACAGGACAACCACCAAATGGGAATATTGTTGTATAAAACAAAATGATACATGAAACCTAAGTGAACTAATACCTAATTGCAGCTCTCTAAAACCCATGAAATGTAATTTACTGTGGCTTACCAATCCTTCCATGTCCTGGTTAAAGGTATTGCATTTTAGGATTTCTTTTAACTTAATTTTCACCTGGTAATCCTGACATTCATAAATATTTCCTGTGCTAGGCTAACAAAGTTTACCTACTGCACTCTACCAGCTAAGGACCAGGTTGTTACCTAGGACAGAAAACGGATTAGGACAAAGAACAGCTCTCTTGTGCATCACGTCATAATATACTCATGCTTTATAGTTGGACCATGTGTACTGACACTGGCTCCGTCTTTACAAAGATAACCTCTCAGTTTGACACCAATGTTTAAGGCTCGGTTTACACTTGCTGTGTGTATACCGCTTTCTCATGTCAAGAACCACTAGCTCTCGGGAGAAGCTGCATGGTAGCGTCTCCCTACAGCAGCTTCATAGGGGATGAATAGGGCTGGTGGTGAGTGGTACCAGTATGGCTCACTGCCGCCAACTGCCAAATGTGCAGATTTGGGTCCTTTAGGAAGTAGTGTTGCTGTTTGAGTGTATGAGCTATTGGGAAGGTGCCGGCTGCAGGGAGCAGCGGGGGACTGAATCATTCAGAAGTAGGTCCGAACCTGAATTAGAGTCTGCAGAATACATGTGATAGGACAGCATTGGGTATTTGCAAGGATAAACAAGTATTTTCTGCACTTAGTGAAAAAGTATAATAAAATGCCATTGGTGGTATTTTTGAGACACCAAAGAGGAGAGAAAAAGAGAAGTTCAGGGTTCAGGTTTACATATGCTTTAATCGGTTAGATATTCTAAACGACTGAAAGAGCAGACAGCTTCACTAAGCACCTCGGAGGCCGATCTCCTTAAAAGAAGAGGCTGTAGGATTCCTGGCCACAGCACCAGGATTGGCTAATTAGCCAACGGTAAATTTTTAGATGCCCAGACTGATTTTGCGGTGTTTTATGATTTACAAAGAAAACAAAGCAAATACAAGAATATAGAAATATCATTACACCTATTTTCACTTTGCAGCCAGAAAATGTTTTATGTAAACAAGCAGACTCAGAATAACCTAAATCAGCTCAAATGAATTTGATTTACAGAAAGTGCTGAAAATGGGATTGTGTTTTTTATTATTATTTATAAAATTTATTTCCTTGGAAATAACCTCGTTTTAGAAATCTACAAAATATGCCTGTATTTTTCTATGCTGTCTAAATCTGAACAACAAAGCAAACTAGGTAAATAACTGTTTGTCCATATCTCTACTGATTAGCACTATAGACTAGAGATCAGATGTCAGTAATTCAGCCAATATATTATAGCCATCAAATAATGTATTGTGTTCCATTAAAAATGTAATGATAGTCATCCTAACTAAGCGGGACCCCCTGGCAGTGTTTTTCAAGTAGAACTAAAGTGTGATCAGGCAAAATTTGCAATCAAGCAGGTCAGTATTGCAAAGGATAGGTGATGTCCCATCTGCAATAAACCGTCCTACCTGACAAAAAAAGTTGAGATGCACTTCCGGGGGAGGAGTCTTTAAGACCGGCCGCAGATTTACTGAGCTCCGTTACACCCGTGGATCTTCTGATACGGGCGACTCATCTCACTGTTCCCCGGGCACGGCATATGCTGGAGGAACCGGCGGAGAGTGTAGAGGGACAAAACGAGTGCGGGCGGACAGGGAGGGAGCAGGTACCGCTTCCCGCAGTGCAGAGGATTTGTCCGGCGCCAGCAGCTACTGACATTTACGGGAGAGAGAGCTGGCCGGGCGTTACATCCAGCCAGCCCTTGCAGTTACAGGAGCCACTATACCCTGCCCTTTGTGTGGGTAAGCAGACATATTGTTCTCTCTTCAATGCCTGGTTCTTTTGAGGCCCTGTGAGATACCTCATGCTTTGGAAACTCAGGCGGCCATTTTGTTTATGAGGCCCCCTGTCCGGCCATTATTTGGAATCCACAACCATCCTAGCAGAGCACAGGGATTTGGACTTATCCCACATTACAATCTGCCTTGTACTACTTGGCTACTTAGCTGTTTGCTTCATTTGGGGAATGCATTGTCCCTGCAGCTGCCTTTGAAAGTGTAATCGGCCATCTTGGCCGCATGGCACCTTATGCACAGTGGAACCTAATAATCTGCATCCATCGCCATCTCCGCAGAGTAAAGGGATCTGGAATATCCTACATTATATTCTGCCCTGTACTATTCCTACTTATTTCTGAGGCCCTGAGAATTGCTTTGTGATCTGAGACATAAGACTGCCATCCTATCCAAGCGACCCCAGATTCAATTGGCAATCTGCATCCATCGCCATCCTAACAGAGAGAAGGGATTTGAGATTATCCTACATTATACCCTGCCCTGTACTACTTTGCTACTTAGTTTGATTATTGTATTTGTGGAAGACACTGTACATTTACCTGCTTTTGAAAGTACAATCGGCCATTTTGGCCGCATGGCTTCTTATGCACAGTACAACTGGAGAATCTGCATCCATCGCCATCCTCACAGAGGGAAGGGGTTTGGGATTATCCTACATTATACTCTGCCTGGTACCATACTGCGCCTCATTTTGCATACTGTATTTATTGAGGACACTGCTCAGTTGTCTAACTTTGAAAGTGTAATCGGCCATCTTGGCCGCATGGCTCCTTATGCAAATCACAACCACATCCACATTCAACTCAGGAAGAGAAGGAAAGATATATCTGCTCCCTGGTTATGCAGCAAATGTTGAGTAATCCTTAACTGCCCTGAAGGTTTGTTCCTCGTACCTTAATTCCTTGACATACAGTTTAAAGGACTGGCTTTTACAATACAAGATGGCCATGTTGACCCCTTGGTAATATACTTTGCACAACCTCAGCATCCAGAGACGTTCCAGATAGAGAAAGGATACTAAAGCCGGTTGACAGTATAACACTCTCTGTCTAATCATCCTGTATCTTTTGAGCAGTTCAATCTGGCTCTTTGTTGACAGACTGGGCCTGTTTGCATTACCCTGGAAACCGAAGGCCGCTTAGGCCCCACAGCATGTTGCTCTGGAAATACTGCCCCCTTTATGGCCTCATCTGTTTGTTAAGCCTTCCACTGCTTCTCTGTTACCTGAGCTTTAGAGATCTGGAAGACATGTTTATGATGTGCTACTAATTCCCTGGGATGTGAGGCCCCACCACTGCTAGGCCCTACAACTGGATGTATGATACGCTAACGCTTCGGGATATTATACCTGAGTAACCCTTAAATACAGCATTCTCCATTGCAAATCTCTGCCCACATCTCCCCCTTTCTTGCAACATGGGGAAGGGGAAACCACATAGCCAATCCTCCCAAAAAAGGGAAATTGGAACATTTTTTGGCCGCTCCAAAATTCCTGGCTCGAGTGGAGGGGGCCCTTCAACACGGCTTAATCCGACACAGTCCTCTGAGACCGGTTTGGACCCTCCCGCCTTCATCCAGGAAGACTCTACCTCTAACTTCCCTACATTATTGGGCGATGACAGGAGCCCCACTAGCCCGAGGAGCCCATCACAGCTATCCATGGACCCTTCGGACGGCTGGGATAGAGATGCTTATCTGAAGTCTCTGCCAACAAAAGCGGACTTTGAAACTTACCTTGAGCGCATTCAGTCATCTCTAGGTTCGGAAATATCCTCTCTCAGATCAGACATTGGCTCAAAAATTGAAGAGGTTGAACGTACAACGGCTGACTTACGCAGTCATGTTCAATCCCACGCTCACATACTTAATGAACACTCCCGGATACTGCAACAACTTTTGTATCATCAGGATGATCTGGAGAACCGTAGCCGTCGCAATAACATCAGAATCAGGGGTCTCCCGGAAACCATCGAACCAATAGATCTACATGCAGCGGCAACGACTCTGTTTAATGAGCTCTTAAGGAGGCCGAGAGATGATGCCATAGAAATAGATCGTATCCACAGAACCTTGGGCCCAAAGAATCCGGATCCAGAAAGACCACGCGACGTGATCTGCCGAATCCACTCTTTCCAACTTAAAGAGCGTATTATGCAGGAAGCTAGGTCCCAAGAGGAATTCACCTTCAACAATCGACCTATCATGCTCTTAACGGATCTCTCCCGTAACACCCTGGCACTGCGTAGGGCACTGAAGCCACTCTTAAGGCTGCTGAAAGAGAATAACATCAAATATAGATGGGGCTTTCCATTTCAACTGTTTGCCCACAAGGGGAACAAATCTTCCACCTTTCGGGAATTGGGGGACTTAGTTGCCTTATTGACGACTTTTGAGCTTCCTCATGTGGACTTGCCGGATTGGCCCCTGCTCCCCACATTTTTAGCCCCCCCAGCGGAACCTGACAGACACCAATTGAGGAGTCAACCCAGTTCTTACCCGAACCCTGACACATCATAAGCTTCTGTGAGATTGTAGACTACGCGATCAAGTGATCTTTGGAAAGACTCATAGCTCCTTTCCCTGATGTGTTTGGCGGGTTGACCCGTGAAGATTTACAGTCTGTAAGATCCTTGTTCTATTATATTTTATTTTATTTTACACTGTCCATTTTTGTTGTTGTATTGGTTGTAACTAAATTTGATATTGACCTACTATTTGGAGAATGTTGAAGTTTAAAAGTACCCTCCCCCGTACTGCTTACATTTGCCTTCATCCAACATCTAATTCTTTGGCATGTAATGATAGGCCTGGCCCGGGTGGTGGGGACTCTGTCCTGACCACCTGAGCCTCCCCCTCCAAGGGACTTTGCGCAGCTGATCTGCGCTTATTGTTAATTGTTGTTTGTCTTTTGTTCTTTATCTTTTGTTTTTGCTTTCTGTGTTGTTTGTACACTTTACTTGCTTGTTAAGAAAACTTTTCTCTGCCATAATGGGTGAGATTAATGTTGTCACATACAATGTTAAGGGGCTAAATGTCCCAGAAAAGCGCTCATCCATTCTGGCAGAATTACATAGGTTAAAAGCTCACGTAGCCTTTCTGCAGGAAACTCACTTCCGAGCAGACAGACTCCCGCGACTGAGTGATAGGAGATACCCGATAGCATATCATAGTTGTTCGGCTATATCCAAATCTAAAGGAGTGAGTATATTGATAGCATCTTCTGTAACATGGAAACTTCAGGAACTACAAAGCTGTTCAGAGGGCAGGTATGTTTTTGCTAAAGGGATTTTGGGAGGCTCCATGGTTACTTTGGCCACAGTCTACCTCCCTAATGTTGGGCAGGCTGCCTTTCTCAGTAACACTCTCCAGAAATTGGAATATTTTCAAGAGGGAGTCCTGGTCCTAGGCGGGGACTTTAATTTCTCACCTGATGTTTCAGTGGATACCTTTGGTGGAGTCCCCACCCCCAACTTACACCGACTTAACAGTAAACCCTTAAAAGTACTGTCCCAATATAGGCTCTTAGATGTATGGCGTATTTTACATCCTAAGGACAGAGACTATACGTTTTTCTCCGCCCCACACTGCTCGTATTCACGGATTGATCATTTTTGGATCCCTCATTCTGAATTGCATAGGATACACTCGTGCTCCATTGGGTCCATTACTTTATCTGATCATGCGCCAGTCTCCATTTCTGTTGAACTTTCTTACTCCCATCCTAAATCTTGGAACTGGAGTCTCAACGAATCCCTCCTACAAGATACGGTTGTTTTGGCAGATGTAAACTCTGAACTCTCTCATTATTTCCAGACTAATGCCTCTCCTGAAATCGGCCCAACCTTGTTATGGGAGGCTCATAAAGCGGTTATTCGAGGAATTTTTATTAAACATGGAACGAGACTTAAACGTGCCCGCCAGAAGGAAATAGGAGATACCTTACAGTGTATAGCACTGTTAGAGGCTAAACACAAATCTTCCCTTGATCCTATGGTGGGGGGGGAACTCCGTGTTGCCCGTGAGAAACTCTCTCTACTCTGTCTAGGCAGGGCGAAATTCGCTCTGACTAAATGTAGGAGAATGTTTTACGAACATGGTAACAAAAGCGGACGCTTGCTAGCTAACGCTCTCCGTACCCAGAAAACCCGGTCGTTCATCTCCTTTCTCACGGACAATCACGGACGAAAAATTTTCTATACTAAAGAGTTGGCTGAATCTTTTCGCCAATACTACGCCTCTTTATATAACATCTCCAAGACTTCCTCCCCCCGGACACCTGAGGGACGAACACAGGCGATTCAAAATTATCTCAGGGTAAGCGGGATGCCTTCCCTTTCTTTTTCTGAAAGGGACATATTAGAGGCTCCCATTACGACTGAGGAACTAGGGGCAGCTATCAAAAACACTCCAGTGGGGAAAACTCCAGGGCCGGATGGGCTCCCTTTGATTTATTATAAAACGTTCCAATCCTCCCTAGCTTCTCACCTTGTGGCGGCGCTTAACTCTCTCACTGAAGGCGATAGGTTCTCTTTAGATACACTGCGAGCCACCATTGCGGTTATCCCTAAAGAGGGTAAAGACCCTTCTTCATGTGCAAGTTACAGACCAATTTCCCTTCTTAACCAGGACCTCAAGCTCTTTACCAAAATCCTAGCTTCTAGATTAATTAAAGTTATGCATAAATTAGTACACTTGGACCAGGTGGGTTTTATGCCCGGTAGGGAGGCCAGAGACAACACGACCAGAGTTATAAACTGGATTTATCATGCTACATCTAAAAAGACACCACTTATGTTACTGTCCACAGATGCTGAAAAGGCTTTTGATAGAGTTGACTGGCTTTACATGGACAAGACTTTATCACATATAGGCCTAGGCCCCAAGATGCTCTCATGGATAAGAGCCATATATTCAGAACCCACGGCCAGGGTTAGGGTCAATGGACTACTATCTGAGTCCTTCTCCATCCGTAATGGCACACGACAGGGATGTCCCCTATCCCCACTGATTTTTATTTTATCCCTGGAGCCGCTCCTTTGTAAGATCCGCTCTTCCCCCACAATTTCCGGAATGGAAATGGGAGGCCAAACCCAGAAAGTGGCGGCTTATGCAGATGATTTACTGCTGGCTCTAACAAACCCGATAGTCTCCCTACCTAATCTAATGACCACTTTGTCGGAATTTAACAACCTCTCCAACTTTAAAATTAACTACTCCAAATCTGCAGCTTTGGATGTGTCATTACTACCTGGAGTCCGCACCCATCTACAGCGGTCATTTGCGTTTAGATGGGAAACCGAGGCTATCACATATTTAGGTACTAAAATTCCTAGATTACTCCCAGAGTTATTTCAGAGAAATTTTGCCCCATTGCTTTCCACAGTAAATTCTGATTTAGATAAGTGGGACAAGCTGACTTTCTCTTGGATGGGGCGCATAAATGTCATAAAAATGAATGTTCTCCCTAGGTTTTTATACCTCTTTCAGGCGCTACCCATTAAGATACCTGGTTCCTTTTTTAGGAATCTCCACTCTAAGTTGTTCCGCTGTATCTGGCGTAATAAAGCTCCTAGACTTAGCAGAACTCTGCTTATGAGGCCAAAATTGGTCGGGGGTTTGGGGGTCCCAAACCTATCTCAATACTATCTCTCGGCCCACCTGACAAGAGTACTGGACTGGTGTAGGAATGGGAGATTTAAGCAGTGGATCTTATTGGAACAGTGTTTTTCCCCGTCGCCTTTGCACCTCCTGCCTTGGCTACCTCTGGTTGCCCTTCCGGATCTCAAATCTCATCCTACATTGGGCTGTACGTGGGAGCTGGCGGTTAGGAATTTCCACCGTTTGCATCTCTCTCCGTCCCCATCGCCCCTATACCCGATATTGGGTAACCCGTCCTTCCCTCCAGGGATAGAGGACAGGAGATTCAGGGATCTGCTCTCTGGAGGGAGGTGCAGGGCGATGCATTTTATTAAAGCAGATGGCTGGATTGAACCCAAGGACCTCCAGGACGCTACAGGTGATTTCCATATGGACTCCTGGAGAACCAGGCAAATAACACACTTTTTTACTAGTCTGCGCCCGGCCCAGACATACTGCAGAACCCTCACTCCTTTTGAGCGGCTGTGTGTGGGGGGGGGAGGGACCAGACACACCTTATCTGTGGTTTATGGCATGTTACAGGACTCCCCCCCTGTACTCACACCCCCATTCTTCGCTTCTTGGGAGGCCGAATTGGGCCGATCATTTTCGGAAGAACAGAAAGAAAATATCCTTTTCTGGACCCATAAGGCCTCCATTGCGAGTAATTACCAAGAAATCTGTTTCAAAGTGGTGTCGAGATGGTATCGTACCCCTGAGAAACTACATCGCATTTTCCCGGAAATATCAGACCGTTGTTGGCGATGTCAGACGGAGAAGGGTACACTACTCCACTTGTTTTGGCTCTGTCCTCTGCTGAAAAACTTCTGGACCATGGTTAGGTCCATAGTTCAACGGATGACAGATCAACTTGTCCCTGAGGACCCGGCATTTTTCCTCTTACAACTCAATACCTTCTCAAAGAAGGCCTACAAAAGTTCAGTGGTCAGACACTTAATTGTGGCTGCACTTTCCTGCATTGCTGCTGGATGGCGAAACCCTGCCCCCCCTACGATTGGCTTGTGGTTTAACAAAATCAACGAAATTCATCGAATGGAGGATCTTACCTCCACGGTGAGGGACACGGGCGGGAAAATTAGAAGTATAAATTATATACAGTTAAGCTTTATTTTTGTGGTCCTAAATTTACTCCTCGTGCACTTTAATAATACATTGCTTGAGGACACATATTGTAAAAGCTGATCTCTCCAGTATTAAAACAAACTAATTAGAAAAGACAATATTGTCCGCTGTAATTACAATAAAAGCCCTCGGGAAGAAAAATAGTAAAAAATAAATAACCGCAGGGATTTTGTTGAATTTCTATTACATACTAGGACATTCTTCATCAATATAAGATCGACAAGTAGGGATCTCGTAAATAGAAAACATAAGGAAAATTTGGTGTTGGGAGTTGACTGAATCCAATTTATTTGCTGAAAAGTACATATTAGAACTTTAAAGTCCAATAATAATCCTGAACACATCATTAAGGAAAGACTGTATGTACAATAAGCATTAACAAATGAATGTCCTGCTTGTGTTCTTGAAAAGTCAAAACAAGCATACAGCTCGCTCTGACCTTAATACTGAAAATCGAGTTACATTGAGACTAGTAACTTGATTTAATGGCTCTAATGCTTTTAATTTTCCTATCTACCCTGTAAAGTAGAACTAGCGGGGCTGCGCCGAGATGCAACCAAGACAGCCGGAGTAAAACCTGAACTACTTTCTTTTTCCCTGTTTAATAATTCCTAGAGATTGACTTACATAGGTCTGCATTGTTTTAATTTGGTTCACTGCTGTTCGTGATTTTCTGCAATTTGATTTTGGAAAATCAAATTTTTGTATCAGTCTGGGTAGAAATGAAATAAAGGAGGTAGACTGGTATATAAAATAATTTCATTGTGTTTGGGTAAATTACGTTCACATTCTAGGCAAAGGAGGAGCAGGACATTTGCAATGTTTATGGAAAAACATTACAATTTCAATCTACGACTGTTCTGAAATATACTTATTCATGTTGGCAGTGGGAGTAATGCATGAGTAGCTGTGGCAATTGACAATAGTAAGTTGGTTGATCACTTCTAACAGTCTGTAATTATGAGCGGGCCAAATTTCTGCCAAGAGTTTGTCAGGGCTGAAAGTGTGTAAACCTACAGCATCAAATAAAGGGATTATACTTTATATGTGGGTAAGAGAAAAAAAAAAACTTCACATTATAATTGACGAGTGTGGACAACCCCTTCACAATTCTTAGCTTTTGTTTATTAACACCTTGGTCCTGGTGGACATAATTTGTCAAAGTGTTCGAGTTACTAAAGCAACCAACCAGAATCAAAACAACACTGGAAAAGGACACCTTAAGAATTACATTTTAAACATAATTGATGGATAAAAAGAAATAGATATTGTTTTAGACACTGCTTTATTCAAAAAAAAAGTGTCTGAGTTACCCAAAGCCCCAGATTAGGCCATGTGGCTACTGGAGAACAAATTCCTGATCTTAAGTGCTTGCTGAGACACCACAAGATTCCAGGTCTCTACCTGTGATCACCGAGCGCGGGTAGCTTCATTCTATTCAGCTGTTAATTGGAGAGGTAGCTCTGCCGCAAATTAAAAGCTCCAAGTAACCAAAGCCTACACTAAATGGAAGGATTCTGACAAGAAAAAAATAATAAGCTGACCCTATCATTGTTTTCACAATTGACAGTTGTCATGAAAAAAAGGAAAAGGCCCTACCAGTTCTCTCACTACTATAACTAGCCCATTTTATAGATTGGACTTCAAATGACAGGGAAAATAAAACACAGTCAGGAATATTCTGCAGAAAGATAAGGGCAGAAAAAATCAAACAAAGGTCAGCAGACCCCATTTACCTCAATGGTGTAGTGTAGAAGACACTTCCAAGGCTGCATTTGAGTTCTCCTACTTTGAACAGAGCAGGTCTTATTAAAATGCATTTGCATTGTAAACAAGGAAAGTGAAATGCAGCCTTTTGCTGTGTTTCTGTATTTAAATGTGCAAAGCAATGAGTTTTAAAGACAGTAATAAAAAAAATCATTTATACAATGAAAAAAAAAAATATATATATATATATATATATATATATTTTTTTTTTTTTTTTTTAAAGAATCACATTTGTGGGTTATGTTGTCATGTGGAGGAAAAAAACATGCTGTGTAACCACTTCTCGGTCACTCTATAGCGGCTAACTGGGAGTCGGGCATTAACGAAGTGTGACTCCCAAGAATATTAAATGGAGTGAATTGTACTTTGACTTGCTCAAGAGTCATAAACAAAACGTATAACTAGGACTTTTCCAATGAAAAATGTATGTTTCCTATAATTGGGTTCCATTTTATTCAGCAAGGTGTCATCTTAAGCATGACCTCTGTGGCCACGCAAAACCCTTACTTCACACGCTATCCACTTAGAAGGGTGTCAGACATAACTGTCATATTGCAGATGATTTCTAAACCCTGGCTGTCTTAGTAAAGGCATAAACCGTATCTACCATGGTAAGACTCTAATAAAGACTCAGCTAATTGGCAAGTTAGAAACCTTTCCAGCTCCAGAAACCGATGAAACGAAGGAGGCTTGAGGGAAGCACTCGCTCAAATGCACCTTTTTACAGTCTAATTCAGCTTTTTTAAACCGTTTTTACATTGGGGAAGTCCTGAAGTAAGTTTTAAATGTCACCTTTACTGATCGCCAAAAAGATCATTGGTGTCACCTAAACTGACCTGGGATGCACAAATTGTCCAAGGAACCCCTAGCAACCTCTGAAGGAACTTATTTCTCAGCAGGGATTCTGTAAAAGCGTACAATCTAATCCTTTATGGAGTGCACAGCTATAACCTAGTGCTGTGGATTTTTGGGTGTTGAAACTCTGAAAACTCACAATGTTTCGGAAAGTAAGTAGCATTTACAGGCACGCATGACAGCAATGTGCCAAAGCATCCTGGCTTCACTATAATCAAAGAAAAAGCAATAACCAGAAAATGCAATTATGATCAGTCATAAAAACTAGTAAACATATCTTTTTACTAATGCATTTCTTAGTACAGTAATATGGAGTTTATTATGGAATGGTTACAGATGGCTGGGCAATCTCTAGGGGTTGGACTATCTTTGATTAATGTCATTAAAGAAAAGGTTCAGTATTTTACCTGCTCCTGCCTCTCTAGCCACTTGTCCACCAGGGGGTGACTGGCACTCAGGGAAGAGCGGGCTTTATCCCTTTCAAACTGTTTAGACCAGTTACTGGTATCTCTGGGCAGACTCCTGTAGTTCTCATCTTTCTGTTTTAAAAGAAAGAAAAACACATGGTTAAACTATTCTGACACTATACACAGAGCATATACACTCTTGGGAAACCACCACCATCACCACCACTACAGCCTATGGAAAGACGCATGCATTAAAATGGACATAAAGTATCTACCCAACACTGAAAAATATAATGAATCCAATACAGGCCTTTTCGTGCAATAACAACAACAAAAAAAAGATAGTTTTGTCTATTATATTACTAATTATATATATTTGAAACCAGAAACAGCTCTCATGCTACAAAATTCCATAAAAAAATGAATGTAATTTCATAAAATATGTAGATATAAATCTGACAGCCAAAATAGCATGGTGTAGTATGAGAAACTAAAAACACCCCCATGGCACTAAAACTCCTTGGCACTTGGCCCACCAAAATCAGATCAAGTTCCATAGAGCTAAAAACTCAGTCAAGTGCTAGCTTACTGTACGCTCCCGAGCCTGCCAATCGCTCCCCAGACAATGGAGCTGGTTGAGTATATTAGACAGAATGGATCAATACGTTCAAGTGCTTCGTCAGAAGAATAAAGCTTGCAGCATCACTCAGGCATTATTGCAGCACTTGGTTGATCTAAACGGCTCCCCAAAGTGTGTCACCCTACAAAGGGGAGTGTAGAACAAGAAGCCAGCGCGAGAATGATGCACAGATGAGAACCCAGAGTGCATTTATACAAGCCGTAAAATAAATGTGGACTGGAACATCTTTTCATGCTAACACTACAACCATAGTTCTTTTGTTTGAGCATCAGATGTGGGACGTTTTACATTACTGCCATATTCATGCCTACATTGTTAATAAGGTTCAATGTAATAGGTGTGTGGGCAGACCAGGGTAGTGCTTCAAATGTCATTGTTTTAGGCTTTAAAATGATAAAATACCTAAAAAAAGGATTGCTATAATTTAATATGAAGAAAAGTATTAAAGCATAGCGGTTTTGTAGGCTACTCATCATATGAAAATATGATTTCCAAAAACAAAATCCAAGAAAATTGTTTACTGAACGCAAATGGTGACATTGAAAAAAATGCTAACAGAACAGACTCTGCTTTAAAATGTTTTTTAAAAAATTAAAATATAAAAAGGCACCAAAATGAGATAGAGCGAATGAAACGTATGATACAGAAAATAATGACCTCAGGACTACGCTCAAGCTTAGTGGTTTCTTTTTCAACCACCTCACAACCTGTCCAGTAATACCGATCAGAAAACCTGATGTATTGGTACCATTAGATAAGGGGGGGGAGGGGGGGGGGGGGGGGGGGGGGGGGGGGGGGGGGGGGGGGGGGGGGAGAGTGATGGTATAGCAAAGAGGCAGAATATGAGAGGTGCTCCGATTTTGGCAGATCAGCCAATAGAGCGCAGCACAGGACTCCAGCTATCATACATGCAAGAACCCTGCCTGCGGTGTGGTTTCACCAGCCTGTAGCTTATTGTTTGAATTTACAGACAGTCACATCCACCTGTTAAGTAGAAAGCCAGCAGCTGGTCGGTGTGATTGTAGTGCAGAGCTGCCACTTAGATCAGGAGCAGAATATAAGTGGGAGACTTAACACATCTGCCCAGCTGGGTGTTACTGCTGCTTGGAATAACACAACAATGGAAGAGCAATTTTCACATTCATATAGTCACACCGTTTTTCCAGCTACTCTGAAATCTATTTTTTGTAACATCAATAGAACTGGTCATTTCACTCAACTGTACTGTACATCAAATGAAAATGCAACCATCTTCCACATTCTAAAGATGCAATGCTCTTTATGCAACTGACCCCCTTTGCAATATTTACTTATGTGTGTATCAGTCTTTAATCCTGGAGGTTTGAGATCAAAAACAAATGTAGCTGCTTTTTTGAAGTTTGACTATCCCAGCAAAATAACCCTGTAAGAATATACTGGTGTGTGTTCGTTTTTGATTATTTTTTTATTATTACAAAGAATCTAAGCAATGGACAAAGCTGGGGAAAATAGTCAACAATTTATGATACCTATTTTAAAAAATTGATAGCTTTGGCACCATTGCCATGTTGGTTGGCAACTGTATGTAGTTGAATTCTACTTCAAAAGAACTCAACTCGAGCAATAGTACATCATAATATCTAATTCTATTACAAATATCCCTCATGCCTTTACAAGACAGGACTAGGTTTAGGAACCAACATTTTCATCAACTGTCCTTATCAGAATATGCTGAATGGGCCTATGATAGGGGAGAACAAAGCGGACTCGAAAATTTTCCTATATTAACCATTTACCAGGCAAAAGTGGGCACATTTTTATAATAGTTTAACTCTAAGGCACAGCATATACCCCCATAGACATAAGGGGGACGCTGAGCACAATGCCGGTGATCTCTATGTAAGTCCCAGCCATATGTGTCAATGTATAATGGAGCACACTGGAGCATCAAAAACAAACAGCAGTTTTTGCATTCTCCTGCCACTAATGTAAGCACGGGTTTAATGAATCTGAACTGTACTGATACATATTTTTGTTCAGACCTAAGCACCAAAGATAGATGAAATATAAATATCAAAGTGGAGTACATTTAATATTGATTGGAGCCCACTGACATAAGCCTAGGTAATGACTACATATAGCTCAAAACCAAACTAAACATCTTGGTTATGAGAAGGACAGACAAATGTAACAAGTGGAGACTCACTTGTAGGATGCGATAATTGGAATCACAAACCCAAAGGGATTTTTGCAGGGATCTGGTAGGCACTAAAAGTAGATCCAGATTCAAGTGTTGTTGATACTGTGTTATAAGCAGCCTACATTTGGTGTGTTTGGGAATGTTTCTTTGCTTAGTAGGGGTTTCCAAAGGAGATGCCACAGAAAGAAAACAGAACAGGGAGTGGGGTAGATTGGTGGCGCACAGCATTTGGAGTATTTACTGTAGCGCACATGTGGCTGCTGGTCCTGCACCATACATAAAGTGTCCAGTCACATTAATCTCTGGAATAAAGAGGATCAGTCCACTAGTATGTTTTTTTTTCTTCTAAACAATAGGATTATATGTCACCTCGGTAAGTAATACTTCTCAAGCATTGGATCGTTTATTAGCTAGGAGAAGCCATATTTAAGGAAACGAACATTTTTGATCCCTAAGAATAATGTTCTGCTTGCCAAATTTTGTTTTATTACCAAGCTAAACAAAGTGTCAATACAGATATACGTTTGAGAAATAAAATACTGCCTACAAATCCTGTTCTAAAAAATGGTTTACAAAAACTATTCCAACAATACTTGCAAGATGGTATCGTTTTTTACATGCTGCAGAAATTAAATGCTGATTTTTGAGGTTCCGAATCCAGTGATCCTGCAGCATATGGCTTTACAGATGGGAAAAGGTGAACTTTGAGAAGGCTAATTGTTTCAAAACATGTCTCTGTTTCTGCGACCCATCGACAGGGACAGCAGAGCAGCAGACATAACAACTGTACTTTTCGCAGGGAGAATAGCTGCCTCGGGGCTGTGGCCCAGTGGAAATTGCAGCAATAACACAACTGACATGAAGAAACAATTACGACCGAAGAGAAGAATGGGAAAACTGAGCAGCAGGCACCAAAATGTGCGATCCATACCTTTCTGTCATTGGTGGTGTGGCCTGCAGGAGGGTTTTTCTTGGTGTAGCCTGCTGTTGTAGACCATCTTGTGGGGTTTCTGCGAGAGGGTTCTTCTGATGTGAAATTGGAGTCACTGACTGAGGTGGTAATCCCCACTAATGCCGGATCGCTACTACGACGCACGTGCAGTGGCATATCTGAAAGGGAAAAAATAACCACATAATAAGGACAAGTAACACATCATTGAGCAACTTCTGCAATGCAAAAATTAGTTTAATAGGTAACACATTCACCTAACAGCATATGGTATACAAAACAAGCACAGCGGTCATGGTTAGAGACAACCCTGGCCTTCATAACTAAATGCAAATACAGCATGTAAAATCCAATAATCACACAGCCAGCAATTGTATTTCAATAGTATTTTTAAAGCAATAAACCTGATCATTAAAACCCAATATAACCAATGTTGGCGTGTAGAGACTAGAAGTGACCATTTGATACACATTATGCAGGCATGGGTTGCCTACCTTCAGAAGTGCAGCTATTGTTGGAGCACATACATATTAACACAAAGTGGCTTCAACATGGATGTAGAATAACAGCAGCACAGAATTGTTAAAAAAACAAAAAACAAATAAATAAATAAAATAAAGCTGAAAATAAATGGTGGTGCAGTAGTAAACTAAAGGTAATTATGTTGGGGTTTCCATCTGCTTTAAGGCTGGGTACACACACGAAAAAATTGTCGTTGGAAAGGATCTTTCACAATCCTTTCCAACGACAAACGACTGCAGGATGCATGAATGAGCACTCTATATACAGCGCCTATGTGCTCTATTCAGAGGAGGAGAATGACATATCCATAACCCGCTGCACACTCTCCCCTTTTACGGTTGTTCGGCGTACGTTGATCCACCAGGACGGTCGTTGGCATGATGGACAATGAGCACTGTAAACACCAGATTCCTGTCCGATATCAGCCCTGATTATCGGACGAGAATCATCTGACATGTGTACGTAGCTAAATCTGTATTTGGCACAGGGTTACCAATGTGTTCAACAAGTCCCCAATAGGACATTTTTCAAGCAGGTTGAAAAGACCAGGTAACCATTGTGCAAAAAAGTCTGTGAGATGAGCGACACATAAGAAAGCTATCACGTCCTGTGGATTCAAATCTACCACAATCTAACAACTTTATGTTCCTAGTAACACATACTAGAAAACCTGCTAAAATCACTAGCAACAAAATAAAGCATGACAATAGGAATTATTACTGTGCACTAGAAGTCCTGACATCACTGTTATAACAAATATCATCACACCAAACCGAAGAAAGAACAAATACAATGTCTAATAGAAGAGATCATTTGTGTGTTGCAAACAAGAGTTTTTCAAGGAATTAGGTTTAGAGGTTAGCACTCTGGCCTTTGCAGCGCTCTGTCCCAGGTTTGAATCTCGGCCAGGAAACTATCTGCATGGAGTTTGGAGGTTCTCTCCGTGTTTGTGTGGGTCTCCTCTGGGTACTCCGGTTTCCTCTTACATTCCAAAAACATGCAGTTAGGTTAATTGGCTTCCCCCTGAAAATTAACATTTAACTGTATTAAAGACATATGACTATGGTGGGGGCATTTGATTGTGAGCCGCTTTGAGGAACAGTTAGTGACACCATTAAAGACTTTGTAAAGTCCTGCATAATATGTTGGTGCTATATAAATACTGTGTAATAATAATCATAATAAATGCAAAAGGCACAAATTTGATATATTAAAGTGTTAGGGTTTGCAAATTTGATGTAGCTTATATAATATAATGGCAGATGTTTAAGATATGTGAAAGAATTACTTTGAGAGAGATATCAACACAGATTTTGGATAAAGCCCTTAAAGAATAATTATGGGATAACGTGAACAATGCGCAGTATACAAAACCACAAAACAGATACAACTACATCATGTATAGTGATTGGGATATAGTTACAGAAGTGTATATTAAATTTGCTTGTCCTGCCTTTTTGCAATTTGATCTTTTTAGATCTACTTACAAGTAATATTGTCAAATTTACCATATTCATTAACAAACTGAAAAAAAAAAGGATTGGGTCCACATTTACTTCCATACAAAGACAAAATTCACAAATGAATTTGAGAAGTAAAGGAAAGACATTCTGGAGCTAATCACCTGCAATAAGACACTTGCATTGAATTTTATTGGATGACAACATCAGATCCATGAACTTCGATGAATGAGTATTGATCACGTCTCCAACTTAAATTGTGGTATAAAGATGGGCGTTTGTGTCCTTTTGCAGTATATTTCTAGATTTATACCCAGCACACTGGTCACCTTTTTTAAGTTGGGGGAAATCCTTAAGATAATTTCCAGGGCTTATTGGAATCCCTACTATTAATATATCCACAGATCACAGTATATTAGTATGGTCAGAAGAAAGAATGTGCCTTACATTGCTGGCCATTGGAAAGAATGGCATGGTTACAAAAGTTTATTGGTGTCAGTTAACTGACTTGAAAGGCACAAACTGCTCATTGCCCAAAGAACCCGTAGCAAGCTCTGGAGGATCCCTGGTTGAGAAACACTGCCTTCAGGGGTTTACAAAAATGTGTGAAATCTGTGTATCCAGCCTTAAAACTTACCTGTAGTGCTTATTGCTCTATGTTTGCTGTACGTTGCCTGGCTATGGAATGGCAGCTTCCATATATTTACCCTTTTATGATCACTTTAAGATACAACTGCAACATTAACATGTTCTAGGGCCACAAAGTGTTTTTGGAATAATAAGCTAATGACCATTTTACAAAAAAAAATGTACCAAACTGGTTGAGCTTTAATATTTGGTGATTTATTGAACAGGGTCATCCAATATAAATAAGAGATTGTATTAAGCTCATCAGAGCCATGTCAGAGAAAAGGTGGATTGCACAGGCAGCATTTCATTCATGCTGGAATATTGCTGAAGAGTTTGCACAGTAACTGTAAACAGCTACTAATATTTAGGCAATAATTCATTTTTCAAGTTGACAGCTATTGGCTCTGTAGGGAAAGGATAAGATAGAGAGTCTAGAAGAGATTATTACTTGTGCAGGAATCGAACTGTCATCAGTGAGGATGAAATACACAGCGTCTTAGAAAGGATGGATAGGTAATAGTCTAGGAGAGCTCAGAAGTTTATTAGGACTAAGAAAACCATCACGGGGTCAAATGCATCTCCCACATGGAAGCTAAATGTATTCTTTTCTACCTAATTCTCTGTGGCAAGGACAGCACAAAATAAGGGCAGACATCGAAAACATTTGCAGACACAGCAAGTGATCTGTAACAAGCTCTCTGTGCTGCAGGCTGCTATATCACACAAAAGGAATTCATACAAATACCATACAGAGGTTAGACCAACTCTGCCAAGGTCTAAAGAGCCTCTGTGTATCTTGTTGGGGCTATAAAAGTGTGCTATCATGGAGGCTTCATAGTACAGGACTGGCACTTCTCTCAACAAGGTGGGGGGAACGAAGAAAGAACCTGCAAAGGGCTTACCCCTTAAGGGTGGTGCAGTACAAACAATCAGCTGTCCATAGCCACAATTGGCCTAAAAACACTGCATATAAACTTATGTATCCAATTAAATAAAAAACAAAAAACATGCATGTGGCACTGCTGGCCCATCCATGTGCCCTAACCCAGGCCCTGAAAGAAAGTTCTTACTCTTCCAGCACCAAACCCTATCATTCTTCAGTGTGAGTAGACACATTTCTTTTTTTAATGAAGGAAGTGAAGGAAGAGCTTCTTGAAAGAGAACATGTCAGATTTCCTAATCTCTATACTTGTTCTAGATCAGCAACTCAAAAACACTGGAGCCCACCTCTTCATCATGGCATCCATGGAACTAGTATTCTCAAAGACAACTTCAGAAATGGCCTCCTCCATTCACCTCACATCAAGACTCCCTTTAAATTGGTACTTTCAGTAACCTTACAAGTCTACATTCCTGACATACAAATCCATGTTACACCATAAAGGAACTTCAAGAGTTTCCAAAAAGCTCTACCTTCTATCAATAAAAATTGTCAGATGTCATATGTTTACTGCAGGAAGGTAAAAAAGTTTCTCCAGTGATCAGCTGGCAAACTTGTAACTTGGCACCAAATAGTGGGTAAAATACAAAGTATTAAATCCATATCCTGCCAGGAAAGGTGTTGTTTTGCTATACAAGAAACTAGTTCCACAAATATCCCCTGAAAGCTTATTGTCTGGTCATTTGATCTGATGTAACCCCAATTATATACCTAAGCATTTGTTTATAGGATAAAAACGTGAATTGAGAGAGAAAAAAATATTTCCTAATGCCCAACAGTCTTATTTACATGTATTTGAAAACAGAATGTTTATTGTTTTTGTACATATTGTAAAGCCAAGGTCCAGGGGGAAGGAAACAAAGATTTACCCTTACAGTGGGTCCCATTCTCCACCAAAATTGCTCATTCTGCCTAGGGGATGGTGATGATATAAACACATTATCCCTTGCTATCTTAGCAGCTTGTATTCATTGTGTGATGGTTCAATGCATTGCCAGACCCTCAGCAGTCTCCTGTACAATACAGGAATACTGTAAATGATTAAAGCAGAAAGCTGAAACCACTCAAACACCGAAAGCAAGACGGTTTAGGGGACTGGTTGCACAAAAAAAGAAAACCTGTAGAGGAGAGAAATAAGATAAGTAGATCACCTTGATCATCATCCACTATGCAAAAGGAGCAGTTTACCCTTACAGTGGGATGGGGTCTCTTTCTTTTTTTGGAGTTCAGCTTTAAGATAATTGTTGTAATTGTTGCAGAAGTCTCGTACTTATATAACTGGAATTTGTTTTATAACTTGTTTTATAACTTATATACTGGAACTTGTGTTATATTTTAGGGTGGATGATAACAAAAGTTCTTCCTATGAAGTTACAAAACTTGATATAACCACAGCCCTCATGAACAAGAAATATCCATGTCTACACTCCCCTTTACAACACATTTATGAAGGCAGACATCTCTTGTGGAAGGATGATACAGTTCTCTGGGATGTCATCTGAGATAATCATGGATAATCAATAGAATATACAAGCAAGTCACAATCTAGACAGAGTGCTGTGAAAGGAAAGTAGCAGGTTCCTTTAGCAGATTGCTTTTGTGTTCTTCTGTCTGCGGTTTTGAGGTTTCTCAGTATAATTGGAGAAATGCCCTGTTCAGAGACTAAGCGCCTACTCCGTGTCAGGAAAACAGATTCTGGCAGCTGGCGTATACAACAAATCTATTGCTACAGAGGAATACTGAATAAAGTGGATAATGCAGCATAGAACGGATGATTGTGTGATCACCTCCACTAACCACTTACAGTCAAATGCTTAAGGTGGGTCATTTAATAATTTTTAAAACCTGAAAAAAAAAAGGTTCATCCAAATATTATGTGGCCCTTGGGTTCAAGTGAAGTGACTCTGGCAAAGCTGAGATGATGTCATCAGTTTGCTGCAAGCAGGAGGAAGCATGTCCATAGCATGTCTGCAACTTTTTAACTTCTGTCAACTGTAAAGTTTTGTATCACCACAAGCAAAGAGGTTGCACAAAGGAGCAAATCTGTGTGAATGCTACCAGAAACTGCACAGACGCCAAGTATTACACTAGATAGGGATGCTGGATAATGACCAAACAAAGATGGTACCATCCTTCTGGAGAGAATAGCAGATGAAATAAAAATTGCTGGGGAAGTACTGTGATTTCTGTGATCAGTAATAAAAAAAAACTGTGTAACATTTTCCTAATAATAACTATGCATGCATGAACATAAACATATATCTAATGCTAATTTAAAGTCCACTTTAAAGAGATCCCAGTCATCAACTTACTTAAAAGTATTATACATGGTATTATTGTTTTTCCTTTCCATAAACTATTGTTATGAACTTGCAACAAGCCTTTACCTTTAGAAACATTTTTACTACTTGAGTTAATTCCCTAAGCAAACCTTCTCCAGCCTTGCACGTCATAACCCTCTCCTTGTTTTGGGAGCGTCTCAATAATCTCAGTGCTGGTACAGCTCCTCCACCCCTCTCTTCATCTCTCTACATAACGTTTACATACCTGCTAGTTAGGCACGGAAGTGGAATTCTGCTTACTGTCATTAAACTAACAGCTCTATGAGTCTGATGACATTACATCCAAGATGGAGGTACCCAGCTGCAGTCTTTTGCTGAATGCCTTTGAATGTTTTATAGGTAAATACTATGCATAAAATACATAAATCCACATTATATGGCAACAGGGTCTTTCCATGTAATCTGTGCATGATTCTGTAAAGGTATTTTTAAGGGCAATAATTATTTTGATTTTTCATATAAAAAAGCACCTTTTCCCTCACCATCTAAAAGTTTTCTTAAAGCGTCTCTGCTAGCTACTCAGCTCGTCAAACTGGCAAGCATATATTCCCATGTAAGGTCAATTCACCTTCATGATAAACTTCTTTTTTGGAATTTGAGCTACTCTTAGGCTATTGATTTCCAATGTTTTTTTCAATTCCTCCTAATTAGGTCCATCATCTCACCTTTACCCAGACCTCCTCTGATTACTACCGTGTTTCCCCGATGATAAGGCAGGGCCATCAAATAAGACAGCCCCCCCCTTTTTAGGTAAAAATGAAAAATATGTGTTCAATGACTAACCTCATTTTCATTTCACATTCCATTTATTAGCATTCCCCTCCGAAATCTAACTTAGAAATTATCATCACTAGTATAGGACAGTTCTCAAAAAGTAACATTTGCATAGATACCAGAGTGATTTTACTTCACTACATATATATATTGATTACATCATATTGATTATTATATATAATGTAATCTTCATAATATACAATTTTTGTGGAATACTAAGTAATTCTCTAAATACTCTTATCTTCTTACCCCTGACAACATATATATTATATATAATGTAATCTTCATAATATACAATTTTTGTGGAATACTAAGTAATTCTCTAAATACTCTTATCTTCTTACCCCTGACAACATATAGAGTTGTATATATACTTTTATGTTCATTATATTTTCTTTTGCATCTCATATTTATCATAACACAAATAAGCATTTTTCTATGTGTAATGTATATAGACCAATATTTGTATACACTAATCCACCCCTGAGGAAGCCTAGCCAAGGCGAAACGCGTCAGGTTGTATACGGAAACACGGTTATACCCAAACGTTTTATGTTAGCACATTATATATATATAATATATATATATATATAATTTATGTTTGCTTTTATTTTTTTTTTATTTTTTTTATTTTTCTACTAGGTCTTATTTTTGGGGTAGGTCTTATATTAGGGCAGGTTGGGGGAAAAGTGCTAGGTCTTATTTTCGGGGTAGGTCTTACTTTCGGGGAAACACGGTATTATTAATATTTTTTTTTTTTAAGTATTGTTTCTTAACCACTTCATGCCCATATGCATTAATATGAATGGCATATCAGAACACTATAATCACCCCCCCCATAGCTAATTTCATTGCCTTTGATCTGCTGCCACTGTACATACCCCGGATAAAAGAATAGGCTAAAAGGCTGTCCATCTACATGATCTTGAAGTAGAACTAACGTTCCACATTGTAAATTTGTGATCAGGCAGATCTTTATTGCAGAAAGGAACAGACAATTTCCTATTTGCAATAGGCATTCTTGATCGGCCTAGCTACTATATGGAAATGGCAAAAAGTATGAAGTGCAGACATTGGATGCCAGTATACTTGGCAAAACTATCTTCACTTCCACTTCCTGGGACAGGAAGACTCTTGCTCATCTGTATGGGAGTTAGGTCATCCAGGCCCAGCCAGTCAAGATGCCCAAAGATCACAAGTAGGAAGAAGATAGGTGTGTCCTGCCACAGACAGGGGACAGGCATATATAGTGGGGTTTAGTTCCACTTTAAAGAACAGGGAATCAGAGCAGGTCACCTTCCTCCCTTGCTCCATGGCCCAGGTATGATGCTCACATGTGGACATGGGTCAGCATGGGCACTCTTCTGCAAATTAGATGGGCAATAATATTAATGAGCTAATAATGAGCCTCGGGAGCCCATGACCCTGTTGCAGTTTATTGTTTGCCTTTCTTTGGTCCACATTTGAATATCAAGAACATCTCCCAAATCCTGCCATTTTGGAGATGCTCTGACCCAGTCGTCTAGCCATCAAAACCCATCACCTCCAAGAACCAACTGTTGACTTGCTGCCTAATATATCCCACCGCTTGACAGGTGCCAAAGTCAGGAGATAATAAAAGAAATTTTCTTCACCTGTAAGATTTACATTTTTTTTCCTTTTTAAAAACACAAATTCGAGCTAAAAGCTAAATAGTACCCACAACAATTCTCTGTTGGTCCAATTTTTGGTCTATTGGTACAATTTGGGGCTTTTTTTTGACAGACTAGGCAGCAGGATAAATTCAAACATATATAGTAAAAACTGGTCTGATAAACAAGGAGGGTTTGGTATGTTGGTAGTCAAGCAGTCAATATAATTGGATGTTCACAGGGGGTAATGAGTCAAGGATAAACAACACAATTTACAGTTCTACATTTTATGAAAGGTGGGGAATACCAGACACAGATTTACCATTAACCATAACAGATCTAAGTCTAGGACATACAACAGCTAGAGACCAGCACACATGGCTAAATACTGAAAATTGTGTGATTATATTCTAGATGTCTATTTATAGTCTCGATGTAGCACTTCAACGATTTTATCAGGACAGCCAAGTGATCACAAACAAAGAGAAATGACGTGTTCCTTACAACCGTGCATGGGAACATTACCTGGCAATCATAGAACATTATCCTTGGGTGAATGCAGATCATTCAGGTGTATGATCATTCAGTTTGAAAAGATCAGATCACTACAAATATGAATCTCTGCACTGTCTGAATTGAACAACCCTTTACAGGATAGGTTAACCAAGACATTATGCAGAACACTGACCTCAATTTGGGAACGGGGAAGGACTAAAGTCAGATTCTAATTAAAAAAAAAAACACTTAGTGGAAAGCAAGGAAAATCTCCTACAAAAGACTCAAAGCAGAACCAAAAAAAGATGTTGGGGGTTTACTCTTATCCAGAATCAGAATTTTTATGAACCAAAAACACGAAAAACAAAAAAAGTGAAAAATATAGTTAGGGAAATAAATTAGGTTCCCATTTTCACCCTTTATGGTGATCGTTTTTGTCCTTTAACAACAATACTCCCTTCCTTGTGCTGCATCCATAGAGCAGCACTGAAGTCACCTTAGGCTGCTCAGTCCTGATTTGGACTACATGCCCCCTCCACTCATTCTCCACCTCTATGACAGTTGTTTTTTGTAGTTCACACTGTCCAGGACTTATTAGACCTTCTGAGATTTAATGCAACTGAGAAGTACACAGGAAATTATCAGCTCATGATTCCAGAAGGATCAGCAGGTACTATTAAATCTCACATGTTTCTTTTTAAAAGAAAAAGCATTTTTAAGTCATAATAAATAAAATATAATGAAAAAAACATATAAATCATAACAAAGAAAATAAAATATACCGAAAAGAAGAAATAAACCTGCAATACTCTATTTCCATTCCACCTCAGGGCACCGCTATTTTTTTTCTTCTCTTATTGGATGCAATATATGGCCACCTTGCCTTGCTAAGATAGCACAACTCATTGCTCTTCTTTTTACAGGTATGTGCAAGGGAAACCAGGATTACCAGAATTCCCTGACAACTAACTCTAGAAAAGTTTATTAGTTGGGCAACAATCAGGCAGATAAGAACAGTTATTGGACAAGGGGCATCGCCTGTCCCATTTTGCAATAACCACTAGCCTGATTAAGGATTGTCAGACTTTAGTCCCACTTTAAGTGGTAAAAAAAGATTTAATAAGAAAAAGTTAACTTTTTCAAAATCCCGCCTTGGGAATCCTTGCTGTGCAATACCCCAGTAGAAACACCCAAACTCCCACAAATTGAAGGCTCTTTGTTGGAACCAATTTATATTCTAATTTTTGTCTTTTTCTGTCTCCGTTTCAGTTCATGACAAGTTAATCTGTTGCACATTAATTAATGCAACTGAACGCTTAACTGTCTGCCTGCGTTGTAGGATGAGCTTTTTATCGGCGTACTCTGCGTCTCACATTTCACAGATTCCAAGAGGAAAACAGTGAAAAAGAAATTAAGGGCAATATCAAAGAAAGGATCTTTAATTATTAAACCCCGAGAAGCAGCGCGTGTGGGAATAAGGCAATGTCACTGACTCCTGAATGAAGGCTAATTACGTTTGATGTCTGTGCTTTTCTTTGAAGAGCGGATAAAACGCAGATGAACTCTAATCACAAGGTTTCAAATTCTCTGAGGCTCTAATGCTCTGTAAATATTGATTTGACTCTGAATGTAAGATCGGTTTTGAATAAACCCCATAGCAATGTTAATTAGGATTAGTGAAAAGTTGCATGTTTTTGTTTATTTAGTCAAAACTTCCCATCACCAATTGCCACTTCCTTAAAATTCATGAAAAGGAGGGGAGGCGATAGCTGTACCTGGCTTGTCAGCTTGTCACAAGCTTCAGCTCAAACAAAGTCATACACTGGAGGTTCGAGGAGACATCATCCCAGTTCTGCGGGTGAATCGAGAACAGTCTTCTATAACACGGGGCTGATTACAGAATCCTAATAAAGCCATTAAAAGGGTTCAAAGGGAAAGTACTAAAGGCTTTTGCTCTACTTTTCAGTAAATGTAAAGACCAAAGCTTCTTGTCCTTGCAGGGATTGGGAGGGAGTACCAAGTCATTTCTACCAAACTTGCTTCAGCTGTTGCCTGTGTGATTCAAAAGCCAAAACTCTCAAACTAACCAGGTGCAAAATAACAAATCATCAAAGGCCTAGAATTCTTTAACTACTGGCAATTGGACAGTCAGCATGTACTCCCATAATGCAATTATTGGTGTTACATTTAATTCTTAATTAAAATAATAATTCTTAATAATTTAATTCCTAATTAATGTAATTCTTCAGCTACATTTCCAGGCCTCAAGCATTGCATGACATGCATGCATGCCTGGGTGTTACACAGAAGACCAGTATTTACAAATGAAATTTAGGGGGCAACTTTTTTGAATGTCAACCTGTACTGCTTGAGGGTGATAAAGGCTTATTTTGGGAATAGAAACAAGTTCTCAGTGTGAAGAAAATATGGTGTCAACCAGGGCTGATTTAATCAGCCAAAAATTCTACCTGCCTGGTGGTTATGCTGATCCAATGTCCAATATTAGAGTGTAAAATACAAACAATAGATATTATGACTTGGCAATGTGGAACTAAAGTTCAGGACGGTAAAATCAGGACGGTTATTATTGCAGAAAGGGACAGGCGATATCCCTTCTGCAATAATCTCTCCTACCAGCCAGAACACCGAAGTTCTTCAACAAATAAAAAAATAAATAAATAAAAAGCTAATCTGTGTGTGCTCAGCCTCAGTTTTTGTTGCCAGCTTACCCGATGGCCCTGGCTTCCTCTGCACAGGCCAGGAATTAATTAGGTCCTACGCAGGAGTTACGTTATCCTGGCCTGGCCAATCAATATTGACAAAGATTGCAAAAAGGAAGTAAAAAAAGAATAAAATCGCAGAAAGGAAAATGCAGCTCCCCGCGAGGAAAAGGGGACAGGTAACGTGGGGTTAAATAAGCCTGGTATATTTGACAAATTTCATTGCCCAAGATAGTAGTAACTAATTGTATCGGGTGAAACGACTGCCTTTTTTTTTTTTTTTTTTTTTTTTCTTTGGGGAAGACGCAGCAGTTCTTCTCCCTGCCCTCCAAATAGAATATAATAGTGCCGTTTTCTCAATGCAGATTAATTCTACTATCTCTACAAATGATCATTAACAATTGTTTCCAGTGACAATTACTGAGCATCTGTACCCAGCTTTACAGTTCACTTTTTGCATGCTAGTCCCAGGTCAGCCCCTCGGAAAATATTGAAGTCACAATCAGCCATGCAACTAGTATTATCAGTAATGGCAGCCTGTTTCCCCATGGGTTTCCTCCAATGTCAGCAGATTGGAGTTTTGAAGAATGGTGTTGTTTTTATGCTGCTCTTTTCATAAACCATACAGGCATGCATTTACCTAGCAAAACCCAAGTAATTAAAGAAGAATAATGATTTTGGAGATGCTAAATTTAGAGATGAACAGCAGGTGGCCAACGAGGAGAATTATGATGAGAATTTGTGACATGTAAATAAGGAGAATAACAGGATTGTGCTATTGCATGTTACATTTTATAGGAAATTCTCATCTTTTCCCTTTGCTTTAGGACAACTAAACATCCTTAAAATACTTTAATGGTTTCAATAAAGGCTTAATATAATGAAAGAACAGGAAAGTACAGACCTGTGAAATCACAGCAAGTGTTATCACCCATTGATGGGTGACCATAAAAAAATATGGAGCTGGTTATCAGCTTCCTTAGATACATCACTTTATGGCAGAATTGAAGGACACTAAACAGAAAATTATATTGTGATGGTTATTTTCAAAATAATAACCTATTACTTTCTTATTCTACATTATGCCGGAAAATGGATTGCGCGAAGTGAAAATTAAGCAAAATTTCGGTATTTATCTTCTAGTTGTGTTTAAAATACGTTCAAAGTGAATCTTGAAAATGGTGGGGTGGGATCATTACCTCTTAATACTACTCTTCTCCAGCAATGAGATTCACATTCACCATCATAGTTGTCTTCATAACTGCTTTTTTCTTTGGCTTTCTTTATCTGATGAGCACTAATGAATACATGCTTAGCTTGCATACCACATGCATTGCAGTTGATGTAAAGTTGACAACAGAGACATACAAAAGTGTTTTCTAGCAAAAAAATCCACATACTAGCATTTTTTTTTTTTCTAACGTCAGGGTCGCTATAAACTGCAAGTTCGAGAATTCCACTTAGTGACCTGTGAAGTCGTTCCTGTTCTGCTATGAAAAGTCATACACATACCGGTTCCCACATCTCCATGATCTCCACACTCCTGCTCTCTTTTGAGGATGCTTTTTGTGAACTCCACTCATTTCAATGAAAGGTTCACACTACCCTATTCTCTCTTAGATTTCCCAATAGCATTAAAGAAGATTGTAGCATGTATGAGCAGTAGTAATAGGACCCAATGGTAAACGTTTTCAATAACAGGCAGTATTTTGCAGTGCAGGTACAGATAATGATAAGGTACAGTAGGGGTATAACACCAACTTAGTTAAAGTTTTTTAAATAATTTTAAATGTGGGTTCAATTTCGGTTTTGTGTGTATTTTGAAATACTTTTTTTCACTGTAATTTAAATAAGAGATTTGTATTGTTCATTAGCTTGCACGAAAAAGGCTAATACGATATTTTCTCACCTCTGCCTACGGCCACATATCTGAGCTCTTTATGCATGTAACATAAGGCAGAGGTATAGATTACTAGAATGAAGCATATCTACTCTACGTTTTCCCTTCTTTGTCATAATTATTTGAAAATTCATCTGAAGATGGCAATTTATAAAGCTGTTGTTCAGATACAGAAATAGAGCTGCCACTGCAGACTTCATATTAAAGCTTCTCTACAGCTGTCAATCTGAGTCTAGTTTTACTATCCCGTTGGTCACCTATCCAGGACAAGCATATCTCTCAAACCATAATTCTATGCCATCCTTTAAAAAATGACTGTATATTGTTTGCATGTATGTCTTATTTGCCTGGAGTTCTTCATTAACTACTATTGACTTTCAATAGAAGATGCTCTGCTAACTTTTTACAAGTCTCATTACATGAGCCAATGTCATTTTCTCCGCTGGGCTCCACCTCTTATGCTTTGAAGAGATGAGAAATTATTTAAAGTGATCAAAGGGAAATCTCTTCTTTTCAAACATTCAAGCTGAAAAACCCATAAAATGTAATTCAAGTCACAGGACAAAAAAAAATCTTTTTTCCCTCTAAGAATTAAATATAATTACAGACTACTCTGGGGGAAAAATGATACAAAATGAATCCCTGCCTTTGTCCTACTTTTAATAATGTAAAAAAACTCAGGAGAGGGCTAGATGCACCAGTCAAAGCAATGTCATTTCCAACACAGACTTGTCTATATTTTATTCTGTAAATGTAGCCTAGGTAGGAATAAAATTCTTTACAAAAAAAGATAATGGAGTGTTCCCATCATGTATATACAGAACAGGCAGTCATTTGGTTGTCTGGCACCATAATTTGCATTATACCAATTGAAAATGGTAGAGCCAATCACAAGTACAATCTCTGAAATGACTCGCTTTAATATAATACACATATTTTGGGCAGGAAAAGGTGTTGCCTGTCTGCCAGTGCTATCAGATAGTGGTATAACCCCAAGGGGTATTTTCAGCCATTTTTATTTTTGGTTTAGTAACTGAAGGGAGACATTGGTACCACTCGTTAGATTTTTATTGTTGGAAAGGATCTATGACGATTCTTTCCAACGACAAAAGATTGAAAGATGCATGAATGAGCTCTGTACATACAGCACCGTTCTGCTATATGAAGAGGGGAGGGGAAGACCGAGCAAGCACCATCCCGCTGCGCTCTCCCCCCTTCACTTGCATTACGATCGTTCGTTGTTCCTGGATCTGCCAGGTGGGATCCAATAATGACGTCCGACGAGCGCTGTGCACATGCCAGATTCTCATCCTAAACCAGTCCTTAAGTTATAATTGGACGAGAAACTTCTGAAGTGTGTACGTAGCCTTAGTATCAATCGAGGTTTTGCTAAGAATTTTATCCCACATCTTGTCCTGGTGACTGTGCATACTGCCACAAGACATTATGGTAACCAACTCAACAAGAAAATATATAGCAATAATTCTTTTCTGGAAGTTCTAACCTTTCTGAACTGGTCAGGTATACCACCCACCCCAGTGGTTGTCGTACACCATCACTGGATCAGGTTGAGATGGAAAACCTGCCTAATGTAAGCACAAAAAAAAAAAAACCTAACCAGGATCTTACCCTTCATACACATAGAACAAAGCTTGTTATCATGAAATACTGTAAACCAACAGGAATATTAAAGAGTGGTACCATAAGGGCAGGAATATACTTCCTCTTTTACGTCTCCACATTCCAAAGCGACACTAGAGAGCCATGAACTGCAAAATACAAATATCAACCTACCGGCTTCAGTGAACAGACCTCCTCTCTACCACATGCACTCCACAATGCAATACTGAAACTACTGCAAGTTCAGAAGTCATCAATCGTGCAAAGTTTGGGTGGGAGGTTTGCTTTAAGTGCATGGGTAAAAAATGGAAACTTTTCGGAGTGAGAAAAAAAACCTTTTCAACTGACATGTTTATAGTTTGTATTTTTCTTTCTGATAGTGAGAAATTCTGATGTTGGCTTATCCTGACCCGAATAAATTGCTTGCTTTAAATGTACAGGCGTAAGTGGAAAAAATACAAAGGGAATCATGTCTAGTGTGAGTTTAAAAAGACACAAAGAAAACCTACCAATGCCATTGAACGGTAAATTTTGTCACAAAATGTAGGTGGAGGTGACGAGCTGCATTGAAAAATAATTATTATTATTATTATTATTATTATTAATAAACTGAATTTTTAAAATGCAGACATACAGGTAGTCCCGGGGTTAAGGGCATCGGACATACAGACGCCTCCTAGATACAACAGGGCTTCCCTGCTTGATGTGTGCTGAATGGAGGCTTGGAGGGGGCGGTTTGCATGACTTGCAGAAGAAATCTTTTGCTAAACAAAGCTGCAGTTGTGGGTGATCTTAGGGGGGTGAATTCTTTCAGCAGCCTCTTGTACCTCTTTAATGACCAAGACAAACTCTGCAGTTGTTTATTTTTGCAAATCAAAGCACAACTTGCTTCAGAAGGTCACAGTGAGGACATTACACAGTAAATGACACCATGCTGCCTAATAATATATTGAGACAAACATCTGTCTTAATTGCATTTATTAAAATAATGTACCTGTTTAGATTTACATACAAATTCAACTTAGGAACAAACCTACAGTCCCTGTCTCGTATGTAACTCGGTAACTACCTGTATTATGCAGTGCTGTACAATAAATAGGGGTTGCAAGCGACAGACAGATACAAACAAGGACATGCTGAAAAAAGAGCTTACAATCTAAGAGAAGCCCACCTTATGGGTTATAAATTTAAATGAGCTTTGCGGGCATTTTTGCTTGTGCACCATATCTCTACTAGATTCTCATTGAATTGGATTCTTTAGGGGTTTGCTCATCTACAGAGAAAGGGGCAGTTAGCCATTGTGCATGTAACCCCTTTTAAAGGAGTGTTCGAAGAAATGAAAAAAAAAAAAATGTCTGTCAATAGAATCATATCCAGGAATATTGTTTAAAGGTCATGGAAAAGAATCTGAGGTGCTTTGCATTTGCCAAATAACTTGTAAAGCACAGGTTCTGTAGACCAAGCATGCTCAGAACATTTGGTAAAAAGAAAGGACATTTTTTTGACATGTACAAGCTGATGAAAGAGCAACAAGGGGGTTAATTTTGACTATATTAAGATTCTATAACCACCCAAGGCTTAAAAAATGCTATGAGCAACGTTCCCCCCCCCCTTTTCCCTATTTACACCTCACTTTCAGATGATGAAATTTCATTTTCTAATAAGGGTACAGTTCTCACGAACAAGCAGAATTTATTGGGGGTGGCTGGGAGGATAAAGACATCTTTTGAAAGATCTTTCCATGTGGCGAGGAGATACGTATTTTGAGAGGACTGGCAGCTGAGAAGCAATTTTAGATCAAAGCCATGCAACAACTTCCAATGAACTAGGCAGGGCTGTGATACAGGGCGAGAGTTCAGACAATTGGAAAATGAAAAGAACTTGTAGATCATTTTTAGTGGGAGCCCAGACAAAACCTGGGAGGGACACATAGAAACCTCCGAACCAAATCCAGTTCAGATAAAAATTGAGTGACTTTGAAAGTTAAACTGGCATGGGAACCTGACCGAGCCAACCTTAATAATGATGGCTCAGAGGGAATTGAAGGATGATGCTTTCATGTCTGCCTTTTTCTTCAGATGTGAGGAACAAGATGTCCCACATGTGTCCAGACATTTACTTTCATTTGGATTGTTATGCTCCTAACATTACAACTTGGGTAAAAAAAAAAAATAAAAAATAAAAAAAAAAACCACAAAGGGTTTTAAATGAAGTAACTCATACATACAGTAACTCATACAAGGTAAATCTCTTCACTTTTAGGGACTTTTAAGAATACATAGGCAGGCCGGTCATTATTACAGAAAGAGACAGGTGATGTCCCTTCTGAAATAATCTCTCCTACCTGCCTGATCGCTCCAGATTTCTGGCAAAAAAAAAAGCCGAGCTGGGCATGCACAGCGTTACCTTTGGTTGTCAGGATACCTTGCATTCCCGGCTTCCTCTGCAATTCAAAATAAAATGAACTCCTGCACAAGATTTACGTCATTTCCACCCAGCTAATCAAGATGGCCAAGGATCACAAGAAGGAAGTAAAGAAAGAAGCAGATGAAAGCGCCCTGCGGGGGAATGTGTACAGGTGACCAACGTGGGGTTTAGTCCCATTTTAAGGACGCCTTAGATGCACTGTTAGGAAAAACATTATAGCCTCTATACATAGGAGACCATTCTGTGTGTAAAATCACACCTTAACTGTATCCTGTACCAAATGTAAGAACCTCTAAATTATTTTAATTATCTTTTAAAAACTTTCTTATAGGAAAGATAAAACAAAGTAAAGAAAGGATTATGTGGGCCATTACTTACTACAACATGCTTTGACAAGGATTTATCCTAATTGTGCTTTTTTAATATGTTCTCCAAGTCAATATTGACCATATTGGAAGATAAATGGGACAGAACCAGGCAATGCTATACAAATCTTCTATAATATCCTCCCCAGATATTTTTTTAAACTGAGTGGGAAGAAGCTGTAGGCGGGTGGTAGCCCCTGTATTGTAACCTAACTTTTCAGTAAACCACTAAAAACAGGTGGGTGGTTACTAATAAGAGCCAGGTGCTGAACCCTGTTAAAACGGGTTTGGGGAGGACCCTGTCCCATATACACATGTATGCTTGCAGCCTTGAGCACTTCTGCTGTTCACTTTAGCCCCAAAAGGAAACCTGTGCCGATAAGAAATAGATTATCTGCCACTGCCGACTGCTTTATGAAGATGCTGGTTGCCAGACTGTCTTCATAAAACTAAAAAGACTCCAGCAGTCTGGTCAAAGAGTCTGCTATCTACACCACGGTTCGGCAGGGATCCAGGCAACCTACATATACAGTAGAACTTACTTCTGACACTGGGCTGACATTTCTACATTGATGGATGGAAACAAGAGAATAACCACAGACCCAGCTGTGAGATGTAAGGTTGCACTTTTTATTAGAAATTAGAAAAATATATATTGTATATATTTTTTTAACTTTTCTTGAAGGATTCAAAAATAATGTTTGCCTTTTTAACTTATGGGGAGATATTTTGATAAAAGACAGCTAAAGTTAAAAACTGTAAGATACATTATAAAAACAAAAAAATGATCCCCCTACAAAAGCAAGCCAATTCTACGTAACCTTGAGAGTTGATGCTTGGAAGCTGCACTCTATTCGGGCAGGTCTGACATTTAACAGACTGATCGGCTCTATGCAGTTCTCTCCTTACCGTGGGTCTTTCTTTTATAAAAATGATAAGATTTTTCATGATGAAAGGTTATCTGTGTGAAAGGGACAGGCTTCTCGTAGCCAAATATGAGGTGGCCTTGTTCCCTGTCAGATTCCGACAAGGTTATCTATGTGTTAAGGCCACAATGCAATTCAAGTCTTCTATCCAGTAAGACATTTTCAGAACATCATTTATTGCATCTTAAAAAATAATGTATGTAATTACATCTGGTTTGCTAAGCTCCCGGACAGCGAACCTTACATAACAAACCGGCCAACCTGAAAAGTGCCAGCCACTTCCTCCCTGGACGCCAGAAGACAATGATGTTAAAATTGCACGTTCCTTACAACAATAATGCTGGTAACAGCCTGTCAGCCACATTGCTTATTTTCTGAATTACTTTGTCCTACTAAAGCTAACCAGGTCATAACTTGAACTGCAAAACGAGGAAGATGAATACTGAAGGAGGAACAAGAGCCATGCTGGAAGTGTGAGGAGGGAGCGAGGAGAATTGTAGCCATTGATCACTTTCTGACACTTATTTTCCTATCGTAAGTGAAGCTAATGTGCAGACGTTCCAATGAGATGCAGGGAAAGTTGAAATGAAACTTTTAAGTTAATTGCGACTCTGGTTACCAGCCACAACTTCAAAGTGATAAGCAGAGCTCAGAAGACACCGATAAGAGGTAAATGAAAGTGAGAACTTCATCACAGAACATTAGGGAGGATGGAAATTGGAACAGCCTGGTGATGTGCTGTTGTAGGTAAAGCAAACTTATTTAAGCATTTTCAGCAGATGTGAACAAAGGAAAAGGAAAGCTGGATCAGAGGAGTTTGTGCAACTTCAATAGAATTACCAACTGTAGACAACACAGAATTGCAATAAAAATAAAAAATGTTTGATGTAGACCCAAACATTCAATATATATTCAGAGGAAATGTAATCACATCTGTCACATAAGACTTCATTTGCACTGTACTAAATGCAAAGCAGCATCCACCGTCATGTGTTTTAGGGCAGCATTCTGTCTGTGGTTCAACCATTCTGCCTGTGCTGCCGGCAATCAGAGAATCTTCTGCATCCCTTCGGGTGACAACACTCATCCCTAGAACTACAAAGTAAGAATTGAGCCAGTCCCCTCAATACATAACTTAGGACACATTTACAGAAAGCGATGGAACCACATTATTGACAAGCCTTAAACACGGGTATATTTTAATGCAAGAAAAAAGTCCCATCCAACAGTCTGACTTCAACAAAAAAACAAAGGTGAATGATTGGTTGGAGAGGACCTCAATGCTGAAAAAAAACGCCATGCATTCACATATAGACTAGAATGTTTCTTGCGGTAAAAAAGCAACAGATTGTCTAGGAGTCATCCAACACAAACTGCCTAGTAAAGATTGGTATGCAAACAGTCAAGGACTTCAAATAGCACAAGGTTCTGAAGGAGGTGGACCAGACCATCAAGAGGCTGCAGAGGAGATCAAAACATAATTTATCCTAAAATGCAACCAGATATCAATTAAAGTGTGTGTAAACCTTTTTTTTTATATTTGCTATATTTTATATATTTGCTCCCTTTTAGCATGATAAATATACCTCTGAAGGTGTTTTGCAACTAAAAGGAATCTAACCAGAGCTCCCAGATCACTGGAACGCTTTTCTGCTTCAGGACGTCCAAAGTTCTAATGATGAGCAACCAGGGAGACCATGGTCGAGGCTTCCTAAGCTCTACGTTCGGGAATTCACATTGCAAGATGCAAGCCAACAGAGGTCCTATTTGTACTCTCAAAATAAGTGTTAAAACATCCTATCTGAATGCTTTATTTTAGCAATTGTTATAGGATATGGCAGAATCTGGCATCTCCCTCTCCCCACCTGAGTTGCACTTGGCAGTCATTTTTTGTTTTGTTTTTTGTTTTTTTAACTATCCTTGAGTATAAATATAAATCAAACTAAAGCTGACTGCAAGGCAACAAATGTTTTAATATGAAATTTTCTGCATGAATGTGATTCTATTATAACTTCTGACAATTAATTCCTGTCAGTATATTTTTATAAATAACACTGCTGTTTATCTGAGTTTATTTGGCCCACCTAAAAAGCTTTGCAAACAGTCCAGGCGAATAAACAGAGAGCACTCAATGTTCTACCTGGAAGTAGCTGTCTGAATGTGGTCAGGTGCTTACAAAAGATGTGACCTTATGTCATATGGTACCCAACGACATTTACCATAGACAAAGTAAATTTTCTACATTTAATATACCAAACTTGGCAGTACTTGTGATGTTAGGCTGCCTATGACCACTATACCACCAGAACAGTGCTTTATGGAAAGCCTCTATTTCTTGCAATATGTATATTACCCTGTCTTTTTTTTTATTTGGATCCATGAGTGTGACAGGCTTTTGCCGAGTTAGCATCCAACTGGAATGGTTATTGCTAAACCACCATAAGACGTCTGGTGCCAACTAAAGTGACAAAACCCCTTCTGGAGATCTCAGCCTTTAACAAGATTGTTTATCAATTGCTTGTTTAGGACACCAGTGATCGCTGCTCGCAGCCAAGATCCACCTTGGCAAACCTCAACATAACGCTTTGCAGATACAAGAAAAATTTCCAGGGAAAAAGCAGTGTTCTATAAAATGCTATTATTGTGAACTTGGACTTGTGTGCAAAATCATTTGCTTATTTTTATATCCAGCTTACCAAGCTCAGTTTAGAAAACCCAGGAACTAATACATACAGATGTGCAATATTTGTCGTTGCAAAGGATCTTTCACAATCCTTTCCAGGGACCAAGGACTGCACACGATGCATGAATGAGTGCTGTACATACAGCACCGCTCTGCTCTATGGAGGGGGGGGGGGTTGCGACGGAGCGGCACCCCACTATGCTCTCTCCTCCTTCGCTTCTATTAAAATCGTTCGTCATCCATCATCCTTGGATCCGCCGGGATAGTCGTTCAGATGATGGCCAACGGGCGCTGTACACACGCCAGACCTTACAGTGAAGAATCCCTTCCTTATCTGGAGCGTAAACTTCTTTTTCTCTGGACGCAATGAGTGCTCTTATCCTTTGTAATGATCTTAAAGTAAATTGTTGGGAAGAGAGTTCTCTATATGGACCATTTATATATTTATACAGAGTGGATCATATCCCCCCTTAAACATATATTCTCAAAGGAGGATAGTACTCATATGTTAAATAAAAAGCAACCAGAATTGCTTTATCAAAGGCAGGAATATAACAGATGAGTAAGGTTGGGAAAGGGTTGCTGGCATTTTGGACAGGAGACAATTTATTCAAGAGGAGAGCGTATGGGGGTATCAAAAGGACTGTATGCTCAATGCATTATGGTAAAATGTATGCCTCTCTGATTTTCCCCCCACTATTTCTTTTATTACATTTAGCAGGCTTCGTTAGAAAATTACCTGTCCTTTTCCTAATATGATAAAGGAGAGGAGTCTGATAAGAAGTGAGGTATGATTTAGAAAGATGAAAGATATTCTGTACATATCATTATTTCCAATGCTTCAAAGCAAAGGCTCTGAATCTACTGTTTTATACTAACTTCAGTCTTCATACCAGTCCAATGTCGTGCATTGGGAAGAACAATCATCTATATATCCTGAACATAACAATTCAGAAAGAACATGGCGGAAAACCGCCCCGTTTTCTTGACACGGTTTCAACAATAAATCTTGGCATTGCCCACAATCCTGCTATATGTGATAAGAATGCCAGCAATTTTCTATTTACATTATGTTCTGTGAAGCCAGGGACATTTCCATTCACTTTGCGCTGTCTCAAAAGATTGTGCTTCATCACATCTCTGCTTTGTAAATGTATGCAATGTGTTTCTAAACAGATTTTATCCCCAGAGACTCAATTGGAAAAAAAAAAATAAGTGAGATATGAAAGAGAAGACATTGAAGATCGGCTCGTTTTACAAGGTTCGGCTGAGAAAATGGCTCGAAAACCTCTATTTTATTTTTTTTTAATTTTATTCAAGTCCTCAGATTCATTACCAGCATGCAGAAGCTCGACTGAGCAGACTGGGCTTCCGTCTCTGCCTGACATCTCGTTTGATATGCCAAATTGCTCATTAGGTTTGGCAATTTATACCTGGGCCTCTTGTTTGCATTTCAGACGGGAATAAACATCAGTTTGCTTTAAGTGATCAGCTGTGCACTATACCTATCTAGACCCAAGGCTAGAAAACCAACACACCAACATTTAATTATACCAAGAGAAAAGCATAGTAAAATACACCACATTTGGGCGAAGGTGGGGAAAATGAAAAGTTGTTTGGATATTAACCAGTTGTTGCTGGCATTTAACCCTTTATGAACCTGTGACATGTTTCAAGCTAACATCTGGGTTGGCTCAGATCAGCCTTTCTCGGCCTTTTTGAAATAGGGGAACCCTTACAATTATTTTCAGACCTCATGGAACCCCTTCTATAATTACTATATCCCCATCTCAAAGTACATTAGTTTGGTGTTGAGTGGGAAGAATGCCTCATTAACGGCCAGTGAGCGAAATGTCACCGTTACAGATAGCCAAAAAGATCATTGGTATCAAAGGTAATTGACGAGAGAGATCCAAACTGATCAATGGCTCACGGAACCCCTAGCAACTTCTGGAGGAACTCTGGGAACTTTGATTTGTAAACACTGGCTTAGACATTACTATTATGCTCACTCCTTGGGTCCTCTTTTCTTTGTATTAAGAATTAAAGTATTATTGAACTCAAAAAGGTAATCCAAAAGGTTATATATTTCTGCTTACTATTATTTAATGTGTTATATGTAGTATGATAACTGAATTAGTTTTTTTTTTTTTATGCTTTTGTTTTATTTTCACCTAATCCACCAAAGTAACATTCAATCATTGCTCCCCTAGGTGTTTGCTGCTTATTTGGATAACAGAACTCATCCTCATCTCACCTTTACAATATAGGAAAAGGCATTGGGATTTCTACAATGATGAACTAGAAGGGCTGTTAATATTGCATAATAATAACTTAAATCTGCAGGATCCCTCACTGTTGTTACCTTTGCAGGTATTCTTTTGTGTTTGACATCTTCAGCAATCTTTATTGACAGACCACAGATATAGTAACATCTGCACATGTGCATGAAAGCCTATTCATCCTACCACAAAGTAATGTCAAGATCGTATACTACCCCACGCATGCACAGCTCATTGTACCCTCTATATAGGTTTGTTAAAGGAATTTTTGACACTTGTTGCAGAGGAGTATATATCTTTACTTTTTCAAAGTTCTGCTTAATCTATGCAATAAACAAGCTTTGACAGAAATCCTCAATGAATGCGGTGGCTGAAGGTACCTCTAATGTAACTGCAGCTTATCTGCCCTTGCTTACTTTTTCAGCATGATTTGTCAGCTTTCCAATCTTCTAATCTAAATGAGTAACTGGCTGTGTAAGACGGGCACAATCAAGCTGCAACCCAAATCAGTGGCTATTTTATGAGCATTGAAGACGAATTCCTCCACAACAATTGCAGCTATAGAGGTAAGTGATTCACTAGTTATACAGGATTTGTTTACCGGCAGGGTTCTAAATGAAGAATGCTTTGTTAAATGCTTTCCTCCCTCCCTCCAGTGATATTCACTTTGCAGCACAGATTTACTCACGCCTATGTGTAACCCAAATTCCACATAGCAGCTAGAAAACTACTTACCCAAAAGAATAAACGGGGCTGAAGAGCATGTGTACAATAAATTGAGGAGCCAGCAGCAATATTTTTGTGGGGAAACCTGTACAAGCCAGGCAGTGCTGCACAGTAAAGATTGCTGGAACTGGGAGGAAGACAAATATTTTACAAGGCATTCCTGCTCAGGATTGGAAGATTTACTGAATGTTTGTCCTTTAAAAGAAAGCAATACAGCTGCCTAACCGTGACTGCTTATCATTGGCATTGGCAGGTGATTTTAAATGGCAACCAGTAGTTCAATAAAACTACTTTTTAGTTAACCAAATAATTTAAGGTACTATATAAAAACTTATACAACATTTGCAAATAGATAACCTAGTAAACGACCTCTGCTTTAAAATACTATTGAAGATTACCCAACAAAAACACTTGTGTGAGATTTGTAACTTCACCCAATAAAAGCCCCCACTCAGAAGTCTTAAGGTCCAGTCTGAATCTGGTCCCTGATTCTATTGTGAGACCAGCTGGATGCACAGATGTGTGTTTTGTTAGTACCCAAAAAACGCCAAGCAATAGGGATCTACATTGGCCACGCTGCACCCCTCTCCGCCCACATTATACAAGTCCTGCACACAACTTGAATTATGTTAGATTTCATACAATCACATCGATCTAGGCATTGAACATAATTAGGAGAAGAAGAAAAAATCTCTCTATTTACGCAACTAGGATGCGTTCTGCAGCCTGCTCTTTCAAACTAAATTATGCTGGTTGCGTAAATGCCTTTATAATGTCTTGAATATACTCTTCCTTTTGTCTCATGCTAAATTAACCAGCGGTCTTCAAAAGGAGAGGGGGGGAGGGCTTCAAAGCAGGGCAGTATATTGTATGACTGGCAAGAGTTATATACTTTAAATGAATTGCTTATAAATCTGAAAGGCCATGACATTTTAAGACATTGTGCCCTGACCTGCTTGATCAGAGCAAATAAATAAGTGCTCAGGTGCTTTATTGTCTGTCTATTCAGCTCTCAAATCTATCATTATGAAATGAATTTGGCGAAGCTCGAATTTCAAAAAAAAAAAAAAAACATACACTAAATATCTTCAGGGGGGAAAAATTGGCAAAATAGGCAACGTACTTTCTTCAATAAGTATTCTAGTCTGCCTGATTGGCATCCTAGCTGTCAAATTGCACTAAGCTGTGCATGCACAGCTCAGTGTATGTTACCTGCACGGAGTTACACCATTCTGTCCCAGCCAATCAAGATGAATGAGGATCAGAATGCAAAAGAGGAAGAAAAAAAGATGGCAGGCCCTGCCACAGAATAGGGACAAGTGAGCATCTACCGGGTTCCTCTTTAACTGACTGTTCATGGCTCTTTATTGTTGTTGACCAAGTCACCCACCTAACACTGGTACGCCTATCACAAATCCACTATGACCAGAAAGAAACTTTAAATAAATGCCATGTGTCCACTGCACAGCAAACCATGTGGAGGCAAGGAGTACAGAGGAAAAAATTCTGGCTGTTCCCGTGTTTGCAAAGTATTGCTCTGCCCATTTCAAGGAAACAAAAAAGGGGTGTGTACAGTGGTAACTGCTCCAAACCCTTGTAAAATACATACACACACAATAAAATAATAAGGATTAAGACCATTATAAGTGAACTTTTTTTGAATTCAGATTTAAAAAAAAAACACAGCTAGCCTTAGTAAAGCTCAAAAACATATCAACTGAATTTGAACCAACTGAATCGACTTATTGTTTAGGTAAATGATACCAAAGTCTATAGAGTGACCCTAAAGAGAACTCACTTGCTCGCAGGACAGATGGGGTGACCTCGATTTCACTTGTTGCCTGGTAAGGTTGGAAGGCCGACATGCTGTTAGTTCCAAGCTCGCTGCCAAATATCTCAGGACTTTGAGTGCCAGTGGAACTAGCACTTGTGCCATCTCCTCCATGATGTGGATCTTGTTCTTCATATATCGCTACAAGCTGTCGATGGAAGAAAATACAACCTGTCATTGTAATAAAATGGCAAGCACAGCTCAAGCAAGATGAAAACAGACTTAACACTTTCCAGAAGAAACCACTAACAAGGAAACAGCTGACATAATGTATTGATATATAATACCAATTATACAAATACATCTCTCTTCATGTTCAGTAAAACACTGAAAATATGAACTACAACCTAGAAAATATACATTTAAATAAACATAATGTAGAAATAGGCTTGTAGTGTAAAATACCATTTGGAATATTGAACATGTTATAAAGCGTCCCAGATTTCAGGCGCAGTTACTGGAAGTAACCCACTCTTCTTTTAATGCCCCTGTACTGTGAAAGCCCTCAGGTTCACTGCTCATTTTGTAAGGTAATCAAGGCAAACTTGGGCACACAAATCTCAAATCTGGAGTGATACCGTTAACATGTACCTTCCTCCATCCTAGTGAACTATTTGTATTATGCTAACACTTTGTGTACATTTAGGGATATATTTTTTTTTTTTTTACTACTGAAAGGTTCTCTTTATTATTTTGAAATTATAATAATAGCCCTGATAATTACCAGTCAAATACAAATTAAAGCATGCACACCTGGATACATGTGTGGTGGAAAGCATCCGCAAAACATAAAACTCCTTCAAAGCTTGTGAATGCCCATTAATGCTGAAGCCAGGTCCTGCAATGCCATATTGGTGTACAGTACAGCCCAACCAGTTTTATCAGTGCATGGACATTCTATATAAGTTTTTCATCAATTAGGAAAGCCACGTGGATGTCTGATAACTTTCTATTTAACCTGATTGCCGTGGAACTTTCAAAAATGCTAAGTTGCCTATGCACCCAGATAGACAGCAATGCCTGCATAATTAGAAGTGCTCAGTATTACCATAGAAAATCTTTGTTAAACCCATCTAAGCATACGTCCAATAATCCAACAAATGGCCTCTTCTTGTGAGGCCAAAGCCCATCACACTTTTCTGCTAAAATCCGAAAGCATTATTAAAAATAATTACACTGCACATAAATATACACATTTCATCCAAACCCTAAATAATCTCATTGGATATATTATAAAAGAAAATAAGTAATGAGGCACGGGTTGGCAGGGATATGTACAAATGGAGTGACGCTGGCCTGTCTATAGACAACTTTACAAACTGGTACACACGTTTCTAAAGTTGAAGTATGTGTATTTTTATGTAATACGATGATCCCTTTCTTCATTTGTATGCTCTAGTTTGCCTTGTTTATATATGTATACATTTTTTTTTTAACTAGGTACCTAAACCCCGTAAAGAAGACAACCATCACCATTAACAAGTTATGAGCCCTGGAATGTTCCCCATTGATTACTTCTGCTCCAATCATCCGGAGAAGTAATAGACTTTACAAGGATCACTGCAGTCTACCTGACAGAAATCATTCCAATGTCACATATGCTACAGTGGAACATGAGATGAAGCAGCTGGACAGCCAAACTAGTCAAAATTGCTCTAATGTGATCATTTTTCTTGTAAAAAGAAAATTATGGAAAGACAGAGACCAGAGCAGAAAAGACAAAGTGAAATTTGTCATACACAGTAATACGCTTGGGCATACGGCATTCCAGGACATGACACACACTGTCAGGAAGATTGCCTAGACTAAGAACACATACTGCCTCGGAGGAACACCGAGAAGAGATACAAACTTCTGATAATAAGAAATACAATCAGGGAAAACACATCAGCAGTACCAGGCCCTGCATGTGGACATTAATGTCATTGTATTCATTATCTAATGTATGCCCTGCCAACAGATGGTAGATTTCAGGTGCTGTTATATTGGACCTGTCTTACATCTAGGGATTTAACTAGCAATTTGCCGTTGAGGGGATAAGTATAAAAAATATTATATTTTAGTTTTATTTTGAGTCAGGTAAGTCGAGTTACCCCGTTATGTTAAAAAAAATGTCTTGCATACTCAGAGTGCAATGTCCCTGCCAGACTTCAACTCCACCTAGGAATTTTGGGTGTTGTCATCATCTTTTTCATGCTAAAGTTCATTCTGTTGCCATAAAATAAACTTAAATGCAGGAATGCCTTATAATGGACACACCAGGTGTACAGACCATTTCATTTAATGTACCAATAACACCCCTAAGAAATAAAGAAAATGGTCAGTTGGTTTTATTCTGCAGCAACTACTAAAATCTTTTAGGGGGAACTAAACCCAAGATACCCACCTGTTCTTGTCCTGCAACAAAGCACAGCCATCTCCTTCCTTCCTGGAGATGATCTTCTGGGCCGGGATAACATGACACACCCGTAAGGTGCAGGATATGCATGGGAAGCTAGGATGACAAAGTATTCCTTGCAACCATGGCTGAGCTTTAGGCAGGTAAGAATAGTTAATGCAGAAGGGATTTCACTTATCCCTTTTCTGGAATACCCACCTGCCCTGCGTGTTGCCATTTGCTCCTAATGGGTTTTTAGTTCTGTTTTATTATCGGTTTTGGGTAAGATGAACATTTCATGGAAGAGGCCAAGTAAAAACTGAAATGGCTAAATTTAACAATTTTTTTTTTTTTTTTTAGATGTTTTATGCATTGGCAGCAGTGACTGACAGAATTGCATAGGATTCAGGGAGAATATGGAATCCAGGCTATAACACAGATCAGCCAAGCTTATCCTCCACTGTCTGTGCTTTAAATTCTAAAAGGAAAACAGTACTCCCATGCTGGACTTCATCCACAGCTCGCTTATGTAGCTCATGCACAATGCAGAACAAGGCTAAAGAAATACACAAACAGACTTTCGCAAAATGTAACCACATGCTTTTTTCATCTGTGCTGTTTGAGTGAATCTGCCAACGAGACATGTTTATGGTTTACGGCCAACTAGAAAATTCTGCCATAAGAATATGGAAGAAAAAGCTCTCAAAACAGCAAGACATCATTAAATGTGAAACCCAAGAACAACAGACTAAATGCAGAACAAATCCACAAAAGACAACAGAACAGAGAGACTGCTCTGCAAATTTCAGAATACAAACTGCTTTATTTGGCAAAGACGACTGTCACTGTTACCTGAAGTGTAGCACCATTTTCAGAACAGAAACATATTCATTTTATGAGCTTACAAATGTTCCCTGTTGGATGTTTTGAAAAACTGCAATATTTGAACATGGTTGTATAACATGGAACAATAGGAGCAGTCTCCGTGCTTTTTTGTTACAGACGTTTCTCAAACTAATCTCAAAATCGAAAGAACGCAGAATTTCCACTATACACAAGCACAAACTGATGTATTGTCAAAAACATCTCAACTTTTCCCTTCTGAAAGAGAAGGTAGATGTAGGGCAGAAGGGAGTAGTTACTCAGAGGATACCTACCAAAAGCAGACGCAACCCATTCCCTTCTCCACCTCACTATTGGTTGATAAAAGTATTCCCTGGCATGGCTGACTAAGGATAGGTTCACATGTGTGGTGAGGTTGCGGTGATTTACTGCTTCCTCACGCCAAGAACTGTTGCCTCTCCCTGCGGCAGCACTATAAGGATAAATAGGGCATCAGTGAGCAGTACTAGTAG
>NC_092862.1:126211931-126235920 GCF_032062135.1 Pyxicephalus adspersus | reverse complement strand
AACTTTTTATACATAAGGCTACACCGCCCCAGAAGAGTCATGAGGTCAATGGAGACCCTTGTCCCTGATCACTACCACTGCCTTTACTGGCAACCAGACCATGGAGCAATGAAAGGGGATTCCCTGGTCTGACAAATCACTTTCTTTTCACATCATTTGCATTCCGGGGGTGTGTTGAAGAAACGGCTCCAAAATGCAAAATAGAACAATGTAAGGGCAGCGTAGGCACTATGATCTAAAGGATTTGCTGCTATTGTCATTGTTGTCAAACACCACATGGCGCCTTGAGAAGGTTCATAACTCTATGGGGCCCAGCTGTTTTGGCAATGTACTGTGATTCCACACAAAATGTTAAGTAGGTGGTTATAATACCGTGGCAGTGTATGTTTTTATTGGAAACTGGTGTGGCCAGCCAAAAATAGTTTAGCTGTGCTGAAAGTTTACCAGAACCAAAGAACAAAATGTACTAGGAAGCAGCTTGCCAATACCTGGATGTAGCGCCTGCTCTAGCTTACTAATAAAATTTGTAGACCAAATCATGAAACAGACTTGAGTGACAATGCTACTAGGCCACAGGTACAGGGTGAGCCTCATCACAGAAACTTGTAATTTAATAAGTGTTTAGCTATGCACACCAATTGAGTAGGTGTACAAAACACTGTTCTCCCCGGCCCCTTTTAGCCGTCCACATTACTCGGCACATCAACAAACACCCGCCTGTTTTGGGGAATATACTGAAAAGTTGTCTGACAATACAGAAGCACTGGACAGTTCGGGTTTAGTACAAAGACGGTTGAAAAATAGGACATACCAAGAGGGTGGGCATTTTAAAGTTGGAACAAAGTACAATTAGTAGAAAAAAGCTGAAGAATTACCAGAGTGAGATATAATCAATAAGACTACAGCACAATGCAGAAGCAAGCAAAGCCTGTATACTATAAACCCCCATCTCGACGTATATAAAATTACAATCTACACATAAACAGGGGGAAAAAATTCATGGCATTAAACTGATCTTTCACATAAAATATTTTAACAAAACTAATTATTACAGAGATTGCGGTTCCTCTGTAAACTGTGAATTTCAAAGTGTTGGAAGTAAGCTGTGAAGAGCTTCCAGCATTTTGTTTTGCAGCGTAAGAGATAAATAGCAACTTTTTAAATCCATGCACTATCTTTGCAGAAGGTGATTAGGTTTTCTTCCAGTTTGTAGAGATAAGGGCATTTAACTGTAGAGAAGACATGAGTATAAATTTGGTAGAATGACATAAAGGGAGATAGGGGACAGGTCTGCTCAGGGAGATAAACCAGGAATCATTGGGGATTGTGTTCTCTTCCTGTTGAGTTATTAATGACATCATATAAAGCAATAATCCTTAGTATGTGTGTAGATAGAAGAATTATTGTTTTTTTTTTTTTTTTTTTGGAACTTTGTGCCACATCAACCACGCATTATTTCACACTTGTGTTAAGCAATTAGTTGACAACAAAAGGAAATATAACGAGAGCTCTGATGTATTTTTATGTGAGTATTTTAAGTACTTGTTGCAGCTTACGTTATAATTTATAAACAACCCAGTCAATAAGATAAAACATGCCAAACAAATGTGACTGCAAATGGAGAAAGTAAATACATCCCCTGCCCATCATGCCGCCAAACCCTGCTCTGCTGAATTCTGCTGGGAAAACAACACGGCCAGAAGTGTCAATCTCTGATGTCCCCTGTAGCGTTCTGTGATTACTTCTGCAGACCTCAACATCACTACAGACATGTTGCCTGACAATGGTCAGATTGTACATGCATGTGTGACTGTCTTTGAAGGGTTATGGGCTTTAAAGCAGAACTCTAAGACTAAAAAGGCAAATTATTGCAACCCTGTATTTTTTTATACAATTTTAGCAACCCTTGTGTAGCAGAGCTCAGACCAGGAAAGCCAGTCGGTTGTCATGCAGTACTCATGTAAAATGATAGAAAAAGAGAGCAGATGGACAGAGAGATGAGCTATTCTAGGTTGCTATTCTCATTATACTGTTTAGTCATAGACTGGGGAAGGCACACGACTTGCAACTTCAATATTTGTTGTTGGAAAGGATCTTTTACGATTCTTTCCAACGACAAAAGACTGAATGACTGCTGTACATACCGTGCCGTTCTGCTCTATAGAGACGGAAGGGGAGAGAATGGTGGAGCAGCACCCCGCTGCGTTGTCTTCCCTTTACTTGTATTACAGTCGTGAATCCGTCAGGACAGATCCATGAACGACATTGGATGAGTGCTGTACACACGTCAGATTCTCGTCCAATACTAGCCCTGAAGTGATAATCAGACAAGAATCATCTGAGTGTATGTAGCCTAATACTTGTGCACCGGGCAATAAAAAAAAAAAAAAAAACATACACATAGCTACTATCTAAAAGAAACATTCTGAGTTCATGTAAACTCAACCCTACCTATTCAAATTTTACTCCCCAGAAGAAAGTTCGGAGGGAAGAAGCAGTAAACAGGTGGTAGTCTCTGAATTGTAACCCAACTTTTCAGTGAGCACCCAAAAACAGCTTTTAGTGAAAAGTGCCGGGTGGTGTCCTCAGCTAAAAGGTACGGGGAGGACACAACCCCTCAATTATAACAACCTGAATAAACAATTACAAAAGTTCAGCTGATTACATTGTGCATTGTTTGCTGCATGTATAAAGGGAAAGACACAAGTAATATTTTCACCCCCTTGAACCAATGACAATTAAAAAGAATTATAGACAAACCCGGAAAAACAATTTTGTGGGTGTGCATTTAGGAAGAGAGTTTCTACCTTTCCTAAGTCCCGTCTGCCAGCTTCAAATAGAAGGATATTACGGAGGCAAAGTCTGAATTCAGGGTGTGCTGTTATGCTTGTTCATTTACATACCAAAGCAAGGAGAATGTGATTCCAAAAAAAAAAAATCTATCTAGAGACACATGAAAAACATCAAACATCCACCGATTCCCCAATGTTCTAGTCATCATTTCAAACCTTCGCTACAACAAAGGCACAGATAACACTTGTCCTTGACATTAGCCCAACGGAGCTTTCTGACACAAACCACTTCCTAGTACATTCTGCTTATTGAATTAGCTGGCAAGGCTGATTAAAAAAAATTATGTATATCCATCTCTTACAAGAAAACAAAACCCTCACATACATAACATTGATACATTTGTTAATAAAACTCATTGGCCCATTCGTAATGAAAGTATTTAATTAAGGGGCAAGTTCACCATTTTACCCTGTCAAATCGGCATCTCTTATTAGCATTATTTGAGCAAAATCTGCTTTATGAACATGCATCGGTGCCCAAGATATGGGCATAAAGTATTTACACATTCTGGTCTTCCTAGCTGCTTGTGCTGTGAAGATCTCCTCAAAGAGTAAAAAAAAAACTTTAAGGTCAGGTTCCAGTTCGTTTCTAACTACTAGGAAACACTTGTTGGTTGTTGTTAACAAATTCTGACTGACTACCATAATTCTGTTCTGCATAGAAAGCAGTGGGCTGTACCTTTGTTGTGAAATTTGTAGACTAATTTCTTCATAATGCTCATCACTACAGAGGTACATAAATACATGATTAAAAATGTTTTTACTGCTTTGTACAGTATCATCAGTATCAAAAATACTTACTAAGGTATGAACAACCAAGAATACGATATTTGAAATTCTGTTATTCTAGCTCTATTACAAAACCTATTAGGTAAAGAGAAACCACTACCTGTAACATAAAAGTAATCACAAAGTCAATATATAATCAGATAAAGACTTGCTATTACTCCATAACAACAACCACCGAATTTTCACCAATAAGCGGTATTTTCCTGTGCGGAGAGTGACTTTATGGCAAGTATAGAAAAAATAGTTCATTGTGGTAACGGTAGCATTCAAAAAAAAAAAAAAAAAAACGTGTTATGTGGTAACTCATTAGGACATAAAGAAATCTGAATTGTTGCAAAGTTTAGGGGATCTTGGCAAATGACGACATGTCTCCCTCTGGGCCTTGATGAGCTGGAAAATACAGAATTTGGTAGTTGGGGGATTTCAGTGGAAGAGATCTACTATACTGTACTTATGCTATAGTATGGGGGTTGCCTCCTCCCATGGATGGCAGAAATTATTGCTGTAAGATTCTGACATGTACTCAAGAGATCTTGTTATTTACTACATTGTTGAGAAGGGAACACCAGGAGGAGAACCAATGTACATAAAAAAAAAATGGACTGATGCTTAAATTCACTTTGCCAGGGGCAATACATAACACTCTTCTCGGTGTTCTCCCAGAATTTTTTTTTTTTTAAAGCTGGGTGGGAGGAAGCTGTAGGCAGTGCTACCGCCACCGCCCTGTATTGTCACCTAACTTACCAGTAACCACCCAAAAACAGCCGTGTAGTTACTGAAAACACCCAGGTGGTGCACCCAGCTAAAAGGGGTTAGGGGGAGCGACCAAAAGAAAAAATAGGCCAAGGCCTCTTATTTCTGAGACTGCTCTATAAGTGTGCTGAAAAAAAACAAGGATTTAAACTTTTAAACTTAGGAACAAAAAAAATGTAAATAACTAAATTTATTTTCTTAAAAAAAAAAATATGGACTATGGTCACAAAGCACAGAAAGGGGCATAAAATATAAATTTAAAAGTCACGGTTAAAACAAATAAAAACAAACTGGACTCCACTTGTCTTCTATAATATATAACCTAATTAAACTGTGATCTAAAAAATGTATGAGGCACCATTTGAAGTTTAAGGGTCATTTACAAGTCCGGCAACTCTTAATTAATGTAAGGCGAGGGGCCTAGTAGAATATGCAGTTCCCAGAAAAACACGTTAATGGTTTGGCTATTATGACTAATCTCAGGAGGTAGGCAAAAAAAAAAATTGTGAGGAAAGTTGAAAACCAGAATTAATCATCTAATTCCATTTCCCGTATCAATGAATTCAGTATGGAAAATGTAGAGAAGGTTTAAAGGCTATGTCCTCCTCAATATACTATAAAGCTGCTCCCGGAACATAACTGTATCTGATAAAGGGAGTGTGAGGGAGCAGCAATGTTATCCTTGAAGACCCACATAACGCCAGCTGATACAAAACAATATTCTCTCACAACGGGATCATTTTTTATGAGATCTACTAATTACTGTTCAAGGAAACCTAAACCATAATTAAATTCCATGTTAAATAATTAGGGAAATTAGGTCTCATGTTTAATTTATGCTGCCCTGTCCATAAACAGTTGGTCCTAAAGTGCTAAGGGTGACTAGACCTAACCTCGGCTGCACTATTAGAAGAATCATTTTAAGCGTAAGTGTAGAATAACTTTTTTTGGTAGAAAGGTAAGAAGATGATGATTTTACTAAGCCATCCTCTTGCCTTTTAATAAAAAAAAAAATTCATATTACTCTACATATTTAATTACACAGCTAGCAGATGAAGCTTTATACTTATCCTTTATTTCCCTCGACTTCAGCTATAAAAAAAAAAAAAAAAAAGTTTACAAAGCTCAACAACTCAAGCTAGGATTTAAACAATTTATTGCATTCATCTTTTAATCAAACCAGACAACCAGGAGAACAAAATTAGCCTCCAAAAGAGTCAGTTGAAATGTGGGTCTGTTAATAGGAGTGAAAACTCTGGAATAACTGGACAACAGTTTATACCATCATCTCCTCCAAGTCTTCAGGCAATCCCTTCTAGAGTTACTATAACCACAGCTCATATTAATATGTTGGAGGATGAATGCCTCACATACTGGGTGGGAAGAAGCAGTAGGAGGTGGTGGCCCTTGTATAGTGACTTTTCAGTAACCACTCAAAAACAGCCGGATGGTACGACTGGATAAAGAGGGGCTGGGGAGAATACTGCCTCTTGTATTGCTGGTCATTGGAAAGATAGCCAAAAGGATCATTGGTGTCACCTAAACTGACCCAAGAAGCAGAAACCTCTATCAACTTCTGGAGTAACCCTGGTTGAGAAACACTGAATTAAACATTTCTGTTTTAATTTCCCTCATCTACAGCAATTCCTGAGACAGAACTATTTTTAACCCGCAGGACCACTAGTGGACCTTTAAATTTTTTTAAATTTTCTAAAGAAAAAGAAATGCAGAGGCTGTGAGATGGAAGAGGTTAAGCAGCCAGCTTTGGCACATTATTTGCAGTAAATCAGAACAGTACATATTCTCTAGTCATACAGCCAACATTACCATGAGAGGAATGAATAGAGAAGAAATTGTGCAGACAGCACAGTTCTATTTTATACTCTGCATGGGGGCAAGTACATGCTTCTCCCGGGCACAGAGATAAGCAAATATACAGCAAAACATTGCAGATTAAGAGCAAACCACCTGGAGAATGGGTCTTTATATAACAACAACAAACAATGGGAAAACAAGCTGTACAGAATCATCAATGGTCTTCTGAAGCAGCAGCCCACCACCTAATCCTACTGGGAGCAGATAGATTGCTTTTTCATCACCAGTGGAATCAATTGAGCTTTTTTAATGTATTGTATTTTTTTTTTACTTTTTTAAACTATTACTTCAGACATGTCTAGTATTTTTTGATACAGAATGCCAACAAAACAAAGCTCTTTGAGTGTCTGCAGACCACCTGCTGTGCCAACTTTATGATTGCCAGTTCACCACGTTAAGAACAGCCCGGGCCTGTATTCCAGCCATAGATTGAGCATTCTGTGGCACAGTACGAACGGTCAATGTTTAATTAAAGAAGAAAAGGAGCTTCTTTTTGGTTTAGCACCAGCTCCACTAAGCACTATAGACAAACTAGGTATTTGAATTTAGACTTATAGATCTAAACCAACATAGAAAAAATCCTCCCAGCTGCATTTGCAAGACAATCCTTAGATATTGCAGTAAAGGAGAACTTCATCCAGGGTCACCATGGGTTTCATCTGTCTGTGGGGATATTTTACAAACACAAGGTGCAAAATTATATCTACCCAATATTGAAATACCTTTCAAAATTGTTGAAGACAAATTGGCATCAAATAGAAAATTGTAAATAACTGTCTGAACACCCAGTCATAAGGAAAATTTAGATGAGATGGTCAAGTTTACTCTATATACTGGGTCATCCACAGCCTTAAAACTTGCCCAGCATGGGTCCCCATTCAAACATCCAATTTGGCAGATAAAAGCAGAATTAGCTTGTGTAAACGCACACCCCAGTCAACCACTAGAAGAACTAAAACGAAATCCACGGACATTAACCACTGTTTACTTGGTGGGCCAGACAGCACCAAATCAGCTAATTTGTCTGCTGGGAAATAAAACTACGCTTAGGGTATACTGGACTTGGTCACCATATGTTCTGGACCCCCAACGCCGAGAATTATTCCACAGCAAAGCATACCAAACTGTTAGGTTAGATAAATAGAAAATGAATTCTGATTGGCTGCTATGGGAGTATCGCACTGTTGAAGACTATATATTTATATATTGCACACTGTGCCTCTTGTACATAGCAATGCCCTGACCTCAAACAAACTTGATTATATAAAAGTAAAGCCATCACAGACTGGAGAAGAGCAGACATGGCTTGCTCTGTACATAGCGAAAAAGGGTGAACTGATGAATGCAGAATATCTACAAAACAACATCCTTGGAATGTGACAAGATGGAGATATATCACCTGTCTTTCTCCAGAGCTCATCCTCATTATTACTAATCTGTTATGTTTCTGGTGCCTGCTTGGCTGCTGCTAATAGATTTACTTCTGTGTATTTTTCTGGTAATTTTGCCTCTAACTTCCCAGCTGTTCTGATCTCCTGTGAGTGATTGAAATGATCAGCGAGTTTCGGCACATTGGAAGAGGTACAGCAGTAGTACACCTTAAAAATACTTTTAAGATAGACAGACTTTAATAGGAATAAAGCAGAAATTTTGAAACAAAAAAAAAAAAAAGTTACTCGTTGTAAGCAGATCTTGTCGCACTTAGACGTAAAAACTTAATAGTTTATGGGAAAAATCTAAATTTTTTTCCTGCGTTAAAAAAAGCAGGAAATCTTCAGGAAAATCTACATGACTGTGGCTGTGCATACTTGCTGATTATGGCAGAAGCTCAAAACCCAACACTGGGTCTGATTTAATAAAGCTCTCCGAAACTGAAAAAGATAGAGTATCATAACTGAACCTGGGAATAGGCATACAATAAGCAAACTGAGAATGAAATTCATAAAATAATTTGCTAATATTTGGCAAATATTTTCCAAACTGGACCAAATCCATTCCAGGTTTGCTATATGACCCAAAATTTCTCATGGTAAGTCAATCTTTTTCAGTCTTGGAGAGTTTAATAGATTACTCCCAATGAGTTTAATTCTGCTTTAAATATATATATATATAGGATTGTTGCTGACATGGAGATGGATTAGGGTCCATTTTATACTTTTGACCAAATCGCTTCATACCAGAGAGATACCTGCTTGCCACTGACCAGGTGACCGGTTCTTGCCACAACTGAAAACAATATATTTTCTATTTTCAGTGCCAGTTTTGCCAATAGATTCACTTAAATTTTTATTAACAACACTTTTTGCAATGCAATCTTCCCATAGCTCTTTAAAAGCTTTGAGAGGCTTTATTGAAGTTTGGTCAGCAAGTGCTATATTTATCATTATTCTGCAGTGACGCTTTTGTGTCTATATTCTAGTGCTCTTGCATATGATATTGGAGTTTAAATCAGAAGATATTCACTAGGGACCTGGAAACTATTATTCAGAATAGAACTGAGCCGGATTCTGCTTATAAGAGTAGAGAGCTCCCTGACATCTCCATTAAAAGTATATTAATTGCTTGAGTTAATGCGTTCCCATAGATTTAACAGACTCAAGTATATTCCATCAACAAAGCTCTTCAGTGAAATAAAATACTGCTGGTCAGGCACCCTGCTCAGATTACTTCCCAGAGAAGAGTTTGTGTTAGCTGACTGATAGCTGGCTGCAGTACGTGCTGCTCATAGATCAGACCTGAGAAATGAAGGCGGCGAGAGATCCTGGGAGCCATTTTTGGATCACACTATACGGAGGCCCTTTTTTGGCTTTGCTTTTTGGATACATATGGCCCACAGACTGATTAACAGGAAACCTTTAGCTAGAGAAGTTTGCAGCCTGTACCCGCAGAACTTTCTTTATGAATGCTAGATGCCTGGCTGTCATGGTCCAGTATTTTCCAAGACACTGGTCAAGTATAACTTGGAGATATTTTGTTTAGTTTTTTGCTCATAATCCACCGTCAGTGGATCAATCTGTTCAAGCAAGAGCCAAAATGGCACCCTGAGCCGATGGCCTTCAGTCAATTCAAGAAACCTATACAAGAAGCTAAGTTATGGGGGCACGCATATACAACCTTCATGTTATTGCAACAGGTCAAACCCCATATGTGATGCACCTGTAGTCAGAAAAGATCCCCAATATGTCTAATAAAGTGGGTCACATCAACATACAAAATGAAATAATGGAGCTTTTCTGTGCCTATTGCAGCCTTTATTAGGCTGGAGAGTGGATGTAAAGCCTTTTAGGCCATACAGTTGTAGGACCACAACTTAAATATCCCAAAACCTAACACCGTCTCCTTCCATCCTTTACCACACTGTACAGATTCCAGTATTGAATATCTTACATACTTCTCCTTGCTCTAAGTGGTGCTGCCATGATAATTGAGAAAGTTTCAGAGCACCTCAGATGTTTTAATCCCGCTGTGTTTCCAAAAGAGCCAGGTCAGGTAAAGTGGCAAGTAAATACATTAGGAGTAATGTTGACCAATATTGAAACTGATAGTGTGACTGTAGATAAGTGACATCAATTGGAGCTAAAACGAAACCCCCGTCACAGTGAGGGGCACAAAATATTCACACAGCATAGTCTCTCCTATTTAAAAATGAATAGTCTTGAGGATTACTTTTTTTTTTTTTTTTTTTTGCACGTTGGGCATGACGAGTTAGAAAAATGTAGTGATCTAGTAGTTAGGGGAAACACGATTACTACAACCGTGAACCGATATGCCATCTTCCTTCAGCTTTATCCAGTTTTCCATGTCAAGGTCTGCCTGGTACCATTGAGAATAAGGCATGACCTCCTACAAGTACACATCGTATGTTTTAAATAGGGCACAAACTGCTTTACTGGAATTGAGAAAACTGTTCTATGAAATGGACAAAAAGACAATAAGAAAGAAAATGGCAATGGAGAAAAAGTTAATATTGTGGCCCTACTTCCAACACTATTTTACATTTTATGATATTTACCCTCAAATAACCCAGTGGTTTAAAGTTATTATCAATATTGCATATTCTAAAAGAAATTTATTTCTAATGAGGTGCTGAGAGGTATACGGGGATAAAGAAAATAAAAATATTTTCATTAGACAAGGCCATCTATCTATTCATTATCCCAATTACTTTAATTATCAAGTATATATCGCCAACACACATTGTTACCAATTATTTCTTCAACCTTTGGAATGGCTTATCTTCCTATTGCAATGCAGAATAAATGTGTGCCCTCTGGTTAAGCGTGCCTCTTATTACCAGCAATCTAGGAGAGGTGCAGGGTGTAAAAATTTATTGTAGCTGCACTTTAGGTTCATTTGCTTTACAACTCCTCATTGCCGATCAGACGCTCTAGCACTAATTAGCACTTTGAGGATTGTGTAAATATTTCAAAAACATGTTTGCAATTAAGGAAAAGAAATATGCCACATTAAAAAGAATGGATGAAATCAAGTTATTAAGGTGGAAGGATTTGTAGCAAATTAACAGTCATGGCACAGTTGGTGGGAAACACGGGAAATGTTTTACACTGGGAAATTACAGGTGATTAAGTAGCCTGCAAGCAGGTTTTCTGGGATGACGCAGTCTGCTGGATTCTCTTTCTTGGACTTTCGGTCTGTTCAAAACACCTAATATATCAACAAAAAATATTCTATGTCCAAATTAACTTTTAGTTTAAATCTATTTAGATACATTTACGATGCAACAAATCAATTCATTGTATTAAATTGTTTAGAGCTAGAGATCTCTAACATGTAGGTAGCATGAACTTTGCCACTTTGAAAACTCTTAACTCTAATTATGCAGGGGCATGTTGAACGAATGCAAAGAGACCGCTGCTTCCCCTCACTGTAGCATACTGGAAAGGGATATGCTTTCTTTTCTACTCATGGTGAGCCTGCTTTTAAATTTATTAAACAGTAAGACTTTTTACAAATATTTAATACATTTAAATTAATAATACAGCATACATGGGGGTCCCATAATGTGTTCCCTAAATGTTAGTTTTGATTATCAGAACCTGCCATGACAAGAGGGTTCTGCCTTTTCAGTTTTAAAATGAGCTAAAACAATGGCAGGGGGATTTCAAGAGCAAATGCAAATAAAAACGGTTCCAAGAAAAATTTGGTATCAGGAAGTGCTTTACTGCAGCAAACCACATGCACAGTTCAGCGTTGGTTGAAGAATATCTGGCACATCCTGGCTTCCCCACTGGGTGCCGGGACCCAATGATCCCCAAGGTGCCTGGTCAGCAGTTACGTCATCCCAGCTCGACCAATCAAGATGTCCAAAGAATAAAGAAGAGAAGAATGGAGAAAATTAAGACACCCACAACGGATCGGGGACAGGCGAGTATATATAAGGTTTAGTTCCACTTTAAATTGCCATCAGTGGACTAATGCTACAGGACTAATGCTGAGTCTTCTGTGCCATATCTAGTCTGCAAAGTAAAAAGAGTTATCCACTAAATAAGTGCACTAAAACAGGAGGTTGCTATACAATAAAATAGACCTTTTAATGAATCTTTCTTTCAGATGTATAGTATTTTTTTTTTCAATCTGAATTCTAAACATCCCTGCACTTAAAGGTTCAGAGTATAAAGCAGACAATATTTATAAGCACATGGTTCAACAATTTCTACATATAAAAATGACTCCAGCACAAACACATTAAACCTTTTAAAAACTGCAAACTTTCCTGTGAAAAGAATCTTACATTACCAGTGACTTAATCCTTTTAACCGACACGTACACAAGTACGGATATCATTTTCTGTTCTATTGAACATTTTGCTTTCAGTATAGTTGCAATGCTTCCTAAAGGAACATTTCCAGAATTGTATTATTGCTTGGAGTTGCTGTTTATCATTTAAACTGCAGAAAGCTGAAAATTGACCAGCGAAGTACTAAAAAATGGAAATAAATCATGCAAATTAAAAAGTTTTTTTTTAATTTATTTTTTGTCATTATTTAGAATCAAACCATTCTTGCTCGACCTTCATAACCTTGCGACACAAACATTGCTGCTCCAAGCTGCAACTTTCTTCAACCATTTCTTGTTACAGTGCATACAAATCCCATTAAAGTTTAGAGAGATCTATCATCTATCTACACATTGAAATCGGTTATATGAGGATGTCTAAAGAGACATTAGAGAGGTGTAGGAACTTTGGTCTGCTACATTTTAAAGTATATGTAAAGCCAGAGCTTTTCCATGGACAACCCAAGGCCAGAAAAAGACAAAATAAAATGGAAACTTTGGATTTCCTTTGAATGCCACAGTAGTATTACCATTCTGCAATTCATATATTTTCTACTTATTCTCAGCTTGCAAAAGGAGGCACCAAAAGCACCTGTAAATTAAATTCTCACACTCAAAAGTTTCCAGTGATATATTTGGGCCACTTACAATCAAATTCTGCTTTGCTTCTCATACATACAGTCTTAAACATTAACGTAGGTATTACCTACCCCTCATATATGGGTCTTCATCCAATTTTTTCAAAACAGATGTCCACATTGGCTGGAATCAGTTTGCTTAAATTAACCTGGGATTTCCATAAAGCAAAGTTTAATTGCTGCCTGACTCAATGAGCTTGTCTTCTTAACAATGCCATCATTACAATAAACCACTGGCAAATGATGAGAGAGATTAAGAAAATACAAAGAATGTAATCTGAAAATTAAAATGTAAATAGTGTTTCTACATAAAATCCTTAATCTATGCAGAAACTAAATATGCATGACTGAAACGGATTTTTTCTCATCTTGTTGAGTATATAAAAGATAATACGATTAAGTATTTAGTATGCATTATATGGGACACTTTATTAAATTCATTTAATAAATGCTAATAACAATAAGATCGGAAGAAAAGCGTTCTGTGATGGAAATAATAAAACTTTCAAGACGCACGCTCCAAACATTTATGAAGCTGGTTGCTATTCTAGCAAATAGCGGTTTAATTAAAGCTATTCTTTAAAAACATGCAATAAAGTCACATTATTATTATTACATCCAAAGAATTACTCCCAATTGAGCCTCTTTTAGAGAAACTACTTACAGTATTTTTTTGCATCAAAAGTCCCTGTCTTTGGTCATGATATGTAGACTTCTAAACATAATTGCATTAAATCAAAGGCTATGAGGTTGTGGTGTGGTTACGGATTCCTCATGCCAGTAAACCGCTGCCTTTGGGGTGACGTTACAAGTAGATTTAGTGTAAAACCCAGGCAATTTTTTTTTTTTTTTTAAGATGGGTGGAAAGATATTGTAGGTGGGTGACAGCCCCAGTATTGGGACTAAACTCTTCGGTCACCACCCAAAAACCGCCGGGTGGTTACTGAAAAGTGCCGGGTGGTGTGCCCAGCTAAAAGAGGCTGGAGAGATCACTGACCTTTTACCCACAGCAACCCTATGTAGAATAAATGGGGGTGGCAATGCACTATGTTCACTACCATTTACTACTGCCCGCTGTCAAACCTGCAGCTGGGGGTTGTTTAAGGACCACCACTGCAGTGCAAGTATTCAAGCAGGTAAATCTGCATCTTACTCCTTATCTTCTCTAAAACAAAATGGCTTCTATAGTAATATCATACAGACCAAGATGAAAAAAAGAACTATTGTTGGAGTCTACATGCACTAAAAAGTCAAACAAAGGAAAGAACAATTAGAAAGTTCTCCGGTGGCACTGACATGTCTCCATTTGCTTTTACTTGCTAGCTGGAGTTGCTCTTTAAAGTATCATGTGAGCTACATTAAAAGATATAACAATAACAAATGCATAGAGGGGAAGCATGAAAGGCGGCCAGATGGAAATCTCCTGAATAACGATGCGCAAGCAGCTGCAAGAGAACAGATATAGCTTGTTTTTCATGTTTAATTAGCATTGTATCTAGTGGCTGCCAATTCAATCATTCCGCAGATTTCACATTCAATGAAAAACAAAACACTTATGTTGGCTAGACATGAGCAGGTACTAGCTCCATGCTGAACTGGTGACGGGAATACAATGCTGCGTGTGTATGTGTGTGTGCAGGCCTTTTCACTGTGGCTCCTTTCCAAGCATGGCGAGTGCTCTTTTTTTTACAACACAATCTCAAAACAAGTGATTAGAAGACAGAGCAGTGACTGATTTAGTGACCTTTTGGAAGATAAAAAAAAGAAGTAGAGAAACTGGAAAGAAAGACAGGTTAGATATTAAGACAATAATGAAATAAATATTGCTTCTGCGGAGGAGCATACCTTTCAAGTACTTCCCTATTCTCATCCACAAACAGGTACAATGTATAAGAGGAGTTATGTATTAGATTACAGAATGTATAACAGGTGTATTTATGTGTTCTGCTGTTTCTGTTTCTTGATTCTTTACTAAAATAACATGTTTTCTAATCATTCATTTTATTTAAAAAGATTAAAGATGATGTGAAACAATATTTCCCAGTTTGCCTCTTGCAAGCTTGAAAAAACAATTTCAGCTAAATGAAATTCCAAAAGTTCTTATGGTGTTTCCAAACTAACTCCACCACCACCATGCTGTCAGTAATGTATGTATTAAGTGTATGTATTTATTTCAGCTTCTATGGAGAGGTCAGTGGGATGGATGTGATCCAGGACATATAGTAAGCAGGTTTGATGTGGTGGACGTTACATAAAATGACTCGGTTGTGTAAGAGGTAGGTATGTACAATTTATACCTCATGGACAGCCACAAATTCTAGGTATCAAATATATTTTCATTGAGATTGAGTCCCAAAAACCCAAGGATGTATGATGATTGTTGCCTAAACCAGACCATTTTAGCTAGATCAGAAGACGGTACCCACCAACCAACACCCACAGCAATCTCCATCTGGCCAGGAATAAAGATGCACTCTGTCCCATCGTATCACCAACACCTAGTTTGAGAGCAGAGTTTCTTCTATGTTCTAATTACAATAAAAATCAGGATGTGTGTCCTAACACAAGATAATCAAGTACCCTAGTGAGACAGACTAAGCCATCTTGTTATCATCTGAAAAATTCATTACTGCATGAAGATCATCAGCGTCACTTGAACTGGCCTGGGAGGAACAAATTTCTCATTGCTAAAGGAACCCCTAGCAACCTCTGGATGAAACCTGGTTGAGAAACCCTGTTCTAGGGAGAAACTAAACTAAACCACACAACTGATCCAGAAGGTGCCAATAAAAAAAAAAGAATAACTGTGAAAGCTTCAACTTTTCTGGCTTGTGTCTGAGATTTATGAAACCCCAGAGCCCTTACTATTCTAACGGAGGATGGGTATGATGGTTCGGCTTAACAGTCAATAGAAATGACCAAAGAGGTGGGCAGGGTTTGGTATCATGAGGAACAAATAGCTCAACATTTTGCTTTATCTGAAGGCTTTTGAAGTTGCCTTTGGCAAGTGAAGGTAGCTCTAGGTGCACTTCTTTTCTAGACATCAAGCATCTCAAAAACATATTACATCAAAATTACATTTGGGTAGCAGTGCATTAAAATAATAGCAATCTTGCTGAACTTAGGTATTTGGGAATGTATTTTCCATTATGTTGAAAATAACAGATTTGAACAAGTGCCAATGAACATCTATGAAATGTAACATAAAGTCCGTATTTAGAACAATCGTACTCTATCGCTAGCCCAGCTAGTGCTGAACTTTGCATGGCTTTTTAATATGCCAATTACTATGCTCTCGTTTGAAGAGTTCCTGTTTGACAGTTTTCTGCTGCTACAAGTGGAAGTCAGGTTTATTACAGAAAGGTGGCAGATGATTTTAAAATTCATCTGCCTGGCTCAAAGGAGCTTACTCGCTTCCACTGACACTTTTGGGATAGGATTTTGAAAGGCTGGCTTCAATTAAGGCCTCGATGCCCAAGGCAGAGTAAAAGTGAGAGCTCGGTAAGAACTTGTCAACAGCCTGTTTGTCCTTTAATCTGTACAGCTAGAAAATGGGGAGAAAAAGAGCAAAAATGATAAAAGCAGAAAAGAATAAAATGCTATACTGATTTTCATAACTATAAAACATTTTTTGCAGACTGTAGAACAGAATTGTCTGCACATTTATATATTTAGTTATTATGCATGAACTGATGCTAAATATAAGGCTAACTAAGGTAATGTATATTGGTATTTTCATATGATCATTCTTAATAAATGCAAACCCCATTACGGTTTTCTACTACAAGAAAAAAAAAGTGACATTCCTGCTTCATATATAACTTGAAAGGAATGTATGACTGTGGGGAAAAAGGTCTGCCCAAAGACATGGTAAAGAAAGGAAATTAGGGCATAAGGAGATCTGAAATCTACAGTGGCTAACCAGATTTTACAGTCAACACATGACGGACTGCTACAGTCAAGCCTGTCTTTTCTTCCTGGTTCTTATCTCTCCAGTATTTTAGGAGTTGCACCATTTCTTTTTTGGATACCTGATGTGCAAAGTCGGCACAGCAACAATATTCAAAAGGAAGTCAATGGTATAATAAATAGTAATTGCCCATTAAAACTCCAAACAAAACAAGGAAAATCACTACTAAAAGAAAAACTGCTTTTAGAAAGGATTTAATTTATGTGAGAACGAGGATTTTGGAAGAAAAAACTAGGCAGGGGCGACAATACCAAATCCATAAAAATCCTGTTTTCTGTTAGCCCACAAAAAGAAGAGCACTTTTCTGCAGATCCATGGGTATCTTTTCTGTATATAAAAAGAATTTGACGGGGGTAAAACATGAAAAAATTTGCATGGACTACAGAGCACATGATCACTGCAATACGACTATATGGCTATTTCCTTGGGATGATTTTCTCTCTAAATCTGAGCTCTGTTGAACAGGAAATGATAACAGGCCAATTCCAAGCCAAATTATGGTTACACGGCATGCCTTCATTACAAAAACATGAATCTTAAAAGAGCTGTATTCTTTTGTGTATCTTATATCAGTCTGAGGTTTAAAAAAAAGATAAGATAATGACCCAAAGATATGTTTCCTTTTAAATAAACCCATCACAAGCTGGGCAATTGAAATAAGGCAAATGATGAAATAAAAAAAAGGAAGTTACATTTGCTGAATGAACTTAAGGCAATGTTTCAGAAACATCTTTTACTTTCACTCTCCTATTCCACCACAGTATAATCAATACAATTGTGAAGACTAGAAGTATGCAAGATTTGGGCGTCATCAAGCTAATAAATATAAATAACTACAAAATATTAAAAGATAATATTTGCCCTACAGTAAAAAATAAAATAAAAACCCTCCCAGCATTCCCCACCACAAGTCCCACGATTACCGGAAATAATGTTTGAGATGCCATGGGCCTGCAAAGACAACTTGCAATCAATTAAAGTTGTCAGCGTTGAAACTCAATTTTCTCCGCTCCATGTGGAGGTGAATATACAGAACAGATTGATAATTCCTGTCGCGAGTGTGCCTAAGTGTTTCTAGGCAACATCCCTTCATCATCTTCTGTGACAAATACAAGTAGAAGAGTTTAAACTGCAGACTGATGGAGTTGTGAATACTAATGACTACCCAAAGAAGGGCATTATAGTGCTGACTTCCAAAGTGTTTGTGACAGACGCTCACAAAGTTGCATCCATTTATTCAATATGAAACAATCTGAGGGAAAGGACTGCATAATTAGCAATGGATCATAAACAGAACTCTCCTGTACTTTCTCAATTGCCAAGGACAAACTGAAAAGTTCCAGCAATGAAGGACAATGGAAAAGTCAGCTAAATGCGAAAAAAATCAATCTCGCAGCAAAACAAACAAAATTCGCTAACAAGCAAGCTGTAAAAACGGCAATTTGCCTGGGAAAGGTACAGTTCTACATTATATGGCAGCCTACAATATTCAATGAAGCTTATCTGTATTAATACCAGATCTAGTAATTTCACCTGTATGCTGAATGTGAACAGAAATAATTTTTTTTTCAATAGATATTATGTTGTCAATCAATGCAAGGAGCAAAGCTGGTGGGGAGATTGTCTTACTTATTCTGGTATTGGAGGCCACAACTTGCATTTGCACACTATGTGGGGGATGCAGCAGTAAACAGCCCCAGATATCATTAATATAAAGTATTTATATAGCGCCGACATAGTACACTGCCCTATACGTACAAGTCCATAGTCAAGTCACTACCTGTCCCTCGAAGGGGCTCACAATCTAATGTCGCTACCATAGTCATATGTCTTTATTACAGTCTAAGGTCAATTTGGGGGGGAAGCCAATTAACCTAACTGCATGTTTTTGTGATGTTGGAGGAAACCGGAGTATCCAGAGGAAACCCACGCAAACACAGGAAGAACCTGCAAACTCCATGCAGATAGCGTCCTGCCTGAAAATCGAACCTGGGACCCGGTGCTGCAAAGGCAAGAGTCCTAACCACTGAGCACTGCACACATAACTGATATATGAACATAACTGCAGATGATCATAGGCGATGGATACAAAAAGTTTGATACACACAGTTCTTTTTTAAGGTTTGAAAAAAAAACACGAAATGAACATAATCTAATATTTACATCACTGACATCATTATGGTGTTGCAGGTAATCCGTGCAAAGGGTACAATTGTAGGGCAACCCAACAGGTCTATCCACTACAAGTTTCTTGCAGAAAACCAAAGAATTACCAACTTGAACAGAAGCAGTGACCAGTCTTTCAACAGGAGGCTCTTGCACAGACACTGACTGGATTACTGAATAGATCGGGAAAATATGTGATAGTTAAAGTAGAAATTGTTTTATAGCAAATAAGGAAGAACATTGTGCCAATTAACTTGTCTATCCCTCTCATCCTAAAAGGCTGGCTAAAAAGGAAGTTATGAGGCAGAAAATGAGGTGGGAAGGATCGGAGGACAAACACACAAAATACTTAGAACCGGATAGATTGGAGATGAGCAACCACACCTGTGTTTCCTGAGCAAGCAACTCCATCTGGACCTGCTTCAATTACTAAAACTGAATAAATTCCTTTATTTAAAAGTGGAGTAATACATATAGTTACATAGTTAATCTGGTTGAAAAAAAAGGCATAAATTCAACCACTATGGAAATAAACATACTGCAAATCAGCAAATCCAGATAAAACCCTATATACTTAGTTTATCCAGAGGAAGGCAAAAAAACATAAAGCATAGCTCAATTATTCCAATATTCCCTGGATCAACAGTCTCCGTTATCATTTCTTTAAAACTTTAATACCCAGTTATATTCTGTGCTTCGAGAAAGCATCTACCTTTTTCTTAAACTCCTGGGCAGTTCATTTCTGTCTTGATTCATATGTCTAAAAGCAGTACATTGCCTATCCTGAAAATGTATTTTACAGTATAATATAATAGTATGAGTATATTGAAGCTTGAAACACAAAATCCTCCCCCCACAGTGAAAGTGTCATTCTCACAACTTAACTGGCCAGAAATTGGGAATCTACTAGAAGAATCTACTATTGCTATTGGCTTGTAGTGGTCAAAGAGACCGGGGACTTCTGGTTTGGTATTTTAGAGACAGATATGGTCAATATGTAACTTCATTTGCAAGCCACCAATCAAAACCACAATATTTACACTTGATTTGGTTTGCTTTAAACATATTTACATACATATATAGATTTATTTTTTGTGTCAATCTTAGCAAAACAAAGTAGCATTAAAGTAAAAATGAAATAAACAAAACACATATTAGAACCAGAAAAAATGGGACTAATGTTGTGTTTGGGGTTTACAGATAATCATCCTCTTAGTCATAGAAAACATGTTTCCCTATAATTATAACTGCTCAGCCTTAGGCAGTGCTAATTGCTTAATGTTAACACTGTAATTATAACAGTGTGTAGTCAACAAACAGGTCATGTGGTCATTGTAATCCAGAAACATTATTGGGCATAAACAAAGATAAAAAAAAATTGAATTCTAAGAATATTCTTCCTGCAAAACATGAAAAAAACACTTAGTAAATGGAAGGATTTCATCTTAATTTGTCACCAGTAGAACATTAGGGCTTAAAAACAACAAGGCTGACGTCTTTATAATAAAAGGTCTGAATTTCAAAAAATGAGGAGACGTTTTGTGTCTCCACAGTAAGAATTCGCTGGTTGGCAGGTAGGCTGATCCATCCCTACATCAAAGTATCAAAGCCCTGATTTGGTGGTCATCAATTCACAGATAGATAGATCTCCCAATGTTATCCCCATTATTCTATTTAGCACTCCAGAGCTGCCATATTCTCGGCAATGTTCATCAGACTTAGGCTACATACACGTCAGATGATTGTCGTCTGATAATCACCTTAAGGCCAATATCAGACCAAAATTTGGCGTGTGTACATCGCTTGTCATTCGTGTTTCATGGATCCGTCCTAGCAGATCCACTGACGACAAACGATCATAATGAAAGTGAAGGGAAGAAAGCGCAGTGGAGTTCCACTTATTCGTTCTGCCCCTCTCCATAGAGCAGAACGCTACTGTATGTAGCGTTCATGCATCGTGCAGTCCTTTGGTGTTAAAGTGGATAGTGAAAGATCGTTTCCAACGACAATTATTGCACGTGTGTACCCAGCCTTAGCCTATTCTGCTCAAGACAGGCCATCCTGCTCTACATGGCGCTCACATATAATTGTTCTTTGTATAAAAGATGGCCTGAGAGGAGTCACATTCTGCTCACTGCTGAGAATGGCAAATCAAATATAATCAGCCCAAGTGGCTCATCTGTACTTGGTAATTAGAAGCTAATCATCAACTACCGCTTCAGACAAATTTAATTTCCAACTATTGTAAGGTAGATGTAAAAAAGGCAGATGATGAAGACTACATAACCCAATCAGACTAGGGCACAAAAGACTTTTTGATTATCATTTCATGTCAGAAAAACAACTAATGTATGAGCTCTGATCAATAATTCCTCTTTATGTTCCTTTATTGGATAAAATGGATGAACGGGTCGATTAAGGAACATATACATTATTTGAATAAGGTTTTTTTTTTTCCATTATGATTTTTGCATAGTATAACAACCATGCATTATTGATAAAATATATAAAAGAGGCCTATCCCTAAAGGGGTAATAAAAAAAATGTTACGGTAAGCTTAAAGCGGGCCTTCTACTAAAATTAAATTTACTGCCCCCGCCCTCTATGCACACAATGCTGCATAAAGTAAAGAAAAGAACAAAATAAAATAATAAACAAAAAGTTTTAATATACTCCCAGACTTCAATAAGGTCTCCTTAGGCCAGGATAAGATTAGAGGATGTTACTGTGTCACTTTGCGAAAGATGAGAATTTCACAAGTCCCCTGCCAACATTCTACAGAGAAGGATGTTTGTCCTCACTGGAAGAAGTGGTCTCTCTGCAGGGGTCCCCATTTAAAGGAGACCTATACCTCTCCAATAACGAGGGAGCAGGAATTTAAGATGAGGGAGCTATAGGTCTGAATTATTTTGATGAATCCAGAACATGTTTAGAGGATTGAACTGAAAGTGGGGTTGGGCTTTTTAAGAAATACAAAACTGCATAATGTGACATTTTAACATATCTGACAAACAACTGTAATGGTAAAAAAAAACAAAACAACAAAAAACAAAGCAAATAGTGTTCTCACATTTTACAAAGACAAAATACAAAGCTGGCATTCAAAAGCATTCTGTAAAAAGAGAGAAAACCCCACCATACAATTACAGTCCTTTCAGGATAAAAGTGTAACAGTACTTACAGGGCAACAAATGTGTCAGGAGGAAATACAGCACAAAATACTTACAAGTAAAAGCATTGCTATTAGCAGCCATGCCCATTATTTGTTATATTGTGGCGCCATAATGCTCAGAGTGTTGTCATATTTACAGAGGTAAAGTACAACTCAGTATCCATCTCTATGATGTGGAAGCCGTAATGGGGTGAACCGTAAAAGATAATCAAGGAGCTCATTCATAGGCACGTCGTGCAAAGTCTAATGGATTTATTTAAATAGAATTCCTTGATTGTCAACAATAAACTGCATTGCCAATCATATCATTTTTATGCTTTACCCTGTAATTAAATTCCGTGCGGCAGTATAAACAGGAATGGTTATCCATGAGTTCAGATACATTCATCAAGACAATTTAGTTTTACTGAGCCTGAGTAATAATAATACCTCCTGTGGCTCAGATATAAAAGACTCTGCAAGATCACCTTAAAGAGAATTTGTGCTTTCCATATGCAGTGGTATCAAAAGCCGTTCAAATACTTACCTTGGCTGTAAAAACTACCGCTCGGGGATCCAATTGTAAGCAGTCAATGACCGAATGCAGAACCATTTAGTCAGGTGCTCTTCATAAGAAATGCTTTGATTAGGGTTGGGCTTTGATTGAACATGGTGGTAGTACTGTAGTTTGGGTGATCTTTCAGGGACAAGTTTGCTTTATAAGCACAGTATAATTAAAAAAAAAATAAAAAAAATCTTTTGACATCCTTTGTATCCTGAGAAAATTAAAAATAAGGAAACAGATCAGACCACAGAAAAGCTTGTTATGATGAACCTATTAGTGAGAAGTAATTAGGCCAGATACATGTGGACTTCTTGGCCACAAAAGGTAATAACAGTCTTTAGAAAAAGCACTATCCATCTCAAATTTGTATTAGAAGCACAATCCCACAATGATAACATTTTATTTAATTACAGCCTACTTTGCACAGCAGTTCATGTAGCTCAACGTTCAATTAATCATAATTAGCAAAGAGAACCATCTAGTTCTGTGTTCCATAATCAGACCAATTGTCGACTTCTGAGCCATTTGCTTTCAGATTGTTGTTTGCAGAATATCTGTAACCAAAGCATAACTAGTCATATGCTTTTGATAAATATGGACAGGGAGACTGAAAAAAAGAACTGCTAAATGACTGGTTTCACCATCATAAAAATATTGTCAAGCATAACCTCAGATTCTTCCAAAACAAAAACCTCAATAATTCCAATGAAAATGGAAAATCACATAGAAAATTGGGTGTTCTATGTTCATCAGGGAAGCGCAAAAACCTTCAGTGTGCAAATAATCGTTGGATATTAGATATGTTTGTATGATTCACATGGAACCAAAAAGAAAATCTATATGTCCTTTTGTTTAGGCTTTACTAGGCATTGAATGTCTTAATGTAATGCTGTACTTGTTTTGTTCTGGGACCTTTTTCCGCTATCGGAATAATTGGATCAAGTAAATGCACACAAATGTGTCTAGACAAATATAAGTAGATATCTAATGGTTCTCTATTTAAAGAGAGGAAATGTTTGCATAGAATATGGCTGAAGGAGTCTCCTGATTGTGTGCACTCAGTCCCTAACTGAAGAAAAGCCATCAGGGGTGCAATACAGGTGGCACACCAGCCTCTGGTGAATGTGTGTTCCCCTATCTGGTTTTTCAGTCCTATCATGGACACCAAGGCTCTCATTTCCTTCCAATTATTTGTCCATACAGCACTGTTTCCCAACAAGGGGTCCATGGAATCTTAAGCTTTCTTCAGAAATTCCTAGGTATTTCATAAACAAGTTGGATCTCTCGGGTCAATTACCACTGACATCAATGATTGTTCAGGCTATCTGTATGGGTTGCATTCTTCCCAATGGCAAGCAGTATAAAAGGCATTCGTCCTACTTTCTTGTCAAGGTACTGTAATTTGTGGATATAGTAATTAAAGCAGGAAGACCT
>NC_092862.1:126129307-126210330 GCF_032062135.1 Pyxicephalus adspersus | reverse complement strand
CTTTTTTGCCGAGGATTCTAAAGAGGATGATGACCTTCTAGGGCCAATACAGAAGTGTACAATGACCCAAGCACCATGCATTTTTGACTACTTGGAATGGGTTACTGCACTGGATACCCTATAGTAGTAAATAAATCACTAACCCCCTTTTCTCCACTCTAAGACAGCTCATCTGCTTATTAAAATAAAGAATTTGTTGAAGTGAAAGGAAGAACAATTATTTTCCTGCAGCGCTATTGCTAAAGCCTTCATACTAAAAATAATGCATCCCGCTGTGTCCTATCTTTGCTATGCTAATCAGCTAAAGCCAATTTAATTTTTTTTTAAACTTTGTCTAATGGAACTATGAAGAACAAAAGTACAATCATATCCAAGTTGCGGAGAGTTTCATAGCTTGTAAATATGGGATATTAAGTTTCCCTGCAGAGTATACCTAGCTATACTGCCATTGGCTTGGCCTATTTTCTATGACTCCTCTGAACGCTTCCCAACACTTCTGCTAATAATAAATGTGCAAATATAATATATACAGAGTAAGGTTTTTATAATAAAAAAAAAAACATAAGGGTAGGGTTTTATGGTTTAATGATATGTAGGCAAAGATAAGAAAAAAAGATTGGGATTTTATGAAAGAGGGGTTTTCTTTACAATTCTTATGCATACTCTAACAGTGTTGAAGCCAGAATTTTTTTAATCCGAGTGGTAAGAAATGTTAGGCAGGTGGCAGCCCCTGTATTGTGACCCAACTCTTCAGTAACCACCCAAAAACAGATGAGTGGTCACTGAAAACTGCTAAGTGGTGTGCCCGGCTCAAAGGGCTGGGGAAAACACTGAGCTAAGCAAGGATGAATATCTAAAAGTGATGTTTAGTTTTATACAAGTAAATTTGCAAAAATTAGCTAAATGCAATCTGGGAGCCAGAAGAACGTTAAAAAGAGGGGGAAATCTAAAAAGGGAGGAAAATCTGTGTAGGGAAAGGGCTTGGAACATTTAGATAACACCTGGCTAGTACCAGGTGGACATAATTCAATATGTAAGGGTATGTTACATATCGTACCTTTAAGTTTCACAACTGTGTCTTATACATAGCTGTAATCACCATTTATAGCCTGCCAGTAAATGGTAGTTTCATCTAAGTATGGTCAGTTTAATATAGCAATCTAAGTTTATTTTCTTACATTCCCATTCAGTTATTCGCTTCGGTTCTAGGCATTAGCGAACTTCATGCCTAGAAGTGAATCCTGTGGTGGTCTCCAACATACAAATTTAATATTTTAGGAAAAAAATAAGGTAAAACATTTACTTATATTTACTGACAAATCTGAACAAGAAACAGTAAAATACGATACATTTTAAAGATTTAATGTGTCTCCTGAATATTAGCTTAACAGGTTCCCAACCGCAAACAACATTTTTACAAGATGTGTCCAAAACTAGCAATGAAATTGCCAAATTGCATATACAAACCGGACCACAGTAACAGATTTCTTTTAGAACTTCAAGCCATAAAAACAAAACATCAATTCTTCCCATATGAAGGAGTCACTGCTGATTTTATTTAACCCATACAATTTTAATACAAAACACTGACTAGTAGGGGAGCAAAAAGCTGCCAAACTTTAATTATCCATTTCAGCAAAAAAATATGTTTTTTGGTCTTTTCTATTCCTGTTTTGACATGTGTTGTTCTAGTCAAACAGAACAAGCAGGCGAAGTCCTTGATAATGCTGAACTAGCCACCAGCTATGTGGGTAATAGAGACTAACTGAGCATTTTTGGAGATTTAGACCAGCAATGGCTCAAACGCAGATGGTTTCCTAAACCGAGTCTAAGAACATCTTATTGTTCAGCAGTTGCTCCCTCACTTTCCCTTTATAGCTGCCGTTAAAACAGCTCTCTTTCTCATATAAAAGTTTCAAGATGCAAGAATATTTGAATAAAAAGTGTTATCAGGAGAATTATATCTAGAATGAGCCAATTCTTTTTATGAGAACATGTCTTAACTCCATGATTTACACACAACTTGGCAGCTTCTTTGACTGCGAAAAGAGTAGAAAATAAAAAGATTGAGGTAATAAAATTTTGGCAAGGAAGAATTGGACTCTAGGTGAGACATTCCAGCCACAGCAGCAAGGTGGTCTGGGAGGATAATATACTACAATAGTAATCAAACTGGACTTCATTTATCAAAATGTCTTAAAGGAAAAGTGAATGTTCCATGGTAATCAATCTCCAGAACACACTTCTGCCTTACCAGTCCTTGAAAAGTGAAAGCATAAGGCTGAATGGTTGATACAGACACATTTCTGATATCTTTATCAGTGGTTAATATATAATAAAGAGTATGTAAGCCCTGATTATCTCTTATGTGCTACATTTTGGTATAATAAATATAAAGTGGCAAAGTGTTTTGTTATACATACAAACTATGGAGGAACAAACCCCTAACTCACCGATGGGTCCTGCACAGAATAACTTTGAACTACAGAACATTTGTGCTGCTTTACAAAATTTTCGGGCTGTTCACTTTACCTCTTTGCAATATATAACTGCATTGACCTAGTGAATGAGGTGAAGCTTTGCTGACTTCAGTCTTTCAATCATTTGAAAAACCCCACTTGCCTTTACTTCGGTAGATCCCTAAATGCCTCTAGAGCAGTCCTTGATTAGTTCCCGCACCATTCTAGCATCCCCCTTCGTCCCATTGCAAAGGCAATGCCGGGGGCCATTTTCTACTTCCTTTTTCTTTGTTCTTCTGGCTACGTTAACCAATTCCGCACTGTGCAGGCATGAAATCAGGCAATGTAGCCTGAAAATGTGTGTGTGTGTGTGTGTGTGTGTGTGTGTGTGTGTGTGTGAGAGGGTGGCGATTCCACTGGGTATGCGTCTCCTAGATTGTAAGCTCTTTGGGGCAGGGTCCTCCCCTACTGTGTCACTGTCTGTATCGGTCTGTAATTTGCTACCCCTATTTAATGTACAGCGCTGCGCTAACATATTGGAGCTATATAAATCCTGTTCAAAAATATTAACATGTGTGCATCCCCATGGCAGGAAAAAGCAGGCCAAAGCCTCCAGGGATACATGACGGATACAGTCTTTACCGAGAAGAGAGGAGGAGAAGGAGAAAAAGAAAGAGAAGATAGAGAAGAAGATATTTTTACCTTATATAAAAGGGTTTTGTCTACCCTTTTATATAAGCATTTTGGTGATAGGTCCGCTTTAAGGGAACAACCTGTATTCCTTTAGTAAACCAACCCCATCATCCCTATGTTGACTATAGTGAAATCAGAATAGGCCATTTCTCTATATGAGAGGGCACCGTACAACTCAACTAGATCAAAAGGTAAGTTCAGATTTAATATACAAAACCTACAGCAACAGCTAACAACATGCCATAACAACTACTAGTTAAGTGTTCAGTGATGGAAATCCTGAAACTGTTTATCTAAACATTATATTGCCGTTTTTCCGGTTCATTCAACGTAACGCTTAGCACCGGTAATCACTAGGGAAGAGTCTCACGGTAACAACCTCAGATCCACTTCCTGCCCTTTCCTTAAGGTGATGACTTCATTCAAAGGGAGAATCTTTTCTATGTTTATACAAAAGAAAAGAAGAAGAAAAAAATCTTTCTGAACTGAAGGAAATAAAGGTAAAACCGACATGCTGGTTCACATTAAACTGAGTGAATAAGTATTTATTCATGAGAAAGGTTCACTGGTAGATAGCATTGCAATATTTTAAAAGAGGAATTTTACCTACCAAGCTTTAAAAAGAGTGAGAAAGGGTTAGAATCAATCAAGGTTTTTCTTCTCATGTGTGACCATTGGGGAGGTTTAACGATGATCTATCAAGGATCCAACTCACACATGAAATTTAAGTAATATTTTGACTGTAGTCCTACCATAATAATGTATTAGATACTATAACATTGTTATTTAGAATGCTATAACCAGATTATCACAAGTCATGTGACCACCCCAATCCAAAATCGGCATAATTTTAGTAAACCATTGTAGAGTCATCCATGGCCAAATATGAGGCGGCTCAAAAATGTTATAATAATCAAATTAAACCTCTATGGCAGTATTATTTACATTTTCACTTTTCCACATGGAAAACTAATCCCTTAGATATAGGTAATTCATAAATAAAGAGAAATAAGTATGTTGTGGGTCTTTGTCCTAAAATGTGCTTAGTAATTAGATCAAGACTGAGCATTCAGACCTGGCTAATATGAACCTATTTTGGACCAAGACATAACGGAAAAATGAGAATGGAGACTGTTCAGGGAGAACACTTCCAAATGTTAAAGACAATGCAATGTTGTTTCTTTAACTAGAACAAATGTACATCTACAGGAGGAGATTGTATTCCTAAACGCATGGTATCCAAAGAGATCAATTCACCTATTCAGCCATATCAAACTACAACCACCATAATATGTACACCTATGTCAGATTCATCAAAGATTTGTAATATTTATGTCAAAACAAAAAGCACAATTTATAAAAAAAAATACTTTGGTCATCATATTCAGTTAATACATTCACTTCTTCCAAAAAAAGTTTTGCCAACATCTGGAATCTTATCACATAACATGCTGGCTTGAATAATTTTGATATAAGTGTTTAAAATCTATAAGATTAACTAAATATGGAGACTTAAAAACAAAAATGATATTCTGCCCAATGTATTGCATCTAGAACTTTTGTCATGAAGCACTGTAGACAAAGACCTCCAGGTAGGAACTGGCAAAGTCATTTTGACATTGGCATGCACAAGGCTTTCCTACTTAAAAAGTGAATGGGGAGGAAGGGGTGAAATTTACCTAGGAATAGACAAACAGAAAATAGTCTAAACCCACCCCAGGACATTAGTTAATAGGACAATAAAGAAAGAAAGAGAAATGAGAAATGAAGAGACTGGTGTTTGTAGGCCACTGTATAATATGTATTCTGTAGTGAGTTATATTAGCTTTATACAACACACAGTTAATCCCTGTTAATCCCCCCATCCCATATTCCATTACTGAGGGGGAGTATATTGGGAGTGTGTTTTTTTACATAAAGCTTCCCTGATTTTTAGCAAATTGACAAATGAGTAATCATACATTATCGAGACCTGGCGCGTTTCGCCTGTATTGGCAAAGGGTTAGACCCTTGGTTAATTTTGGAACAGTTCCTTTATTTATCCTGATGACCATCCTCACCAAGACTAAATGAGATATACAAAGAATAAATACAGAGTTTTTTACACCTTGAAGTATGTTCTGTGCCTTTTACAACTGTCTGGATTCAAGGGACAATATTTTCATATCTAATAATCCCCATAACAAACAGCAACAAAAGCACATGCATTTACTTCTACTTCCATCTAGTTAATAAATATGCTGGTATGCCTTTTCTATTGTAATGGTCATTTACAATCACTGCTGCATAATAAACCAGATTTCAGACTGGAAATAATTGTTCAATGCATTATTTATCAAAGCAGACACTTCTGCAATCACTTACAATTATTCACTCTAACGCTATACGGACCGAAGTATGGAGACACCCGCCATAATTTTGAGGTAATAGAATTAGCCAGGTGAAGGGTACCAATAATGATACAAAATACAAAGGCATTTTTTACAATTAGTTGGCTTGATGAGCTTCATATGGACGACTCGAGTAGCCTGCTCAGGATCAACCGAACTTTTTGTCAAATTTGGCCACCAACTTAAGTACTTTATAACCTTATGGGCAGCTAGATATTATGCCGATGGTTTAAAAATGGGAAGTCCAAGAAGCTCGTACACATGTGATGGTCAGGTGTTCCTAAACTACCGACCATAATATGTATATCCAGAATACTTAATCTGGTGTAGGACATCCACGCCATGTGTGTTCACAGCACAGCACAATGCAGATTGACACCTGAGCACATTGTTTTTCAATCAGCGTTCCATGGAACCCTAGGGTTCCTATAGAATTTGCAAGGGGTTCCATGAGCCATGAACATTTTATACCTCTCAAGTCAATTTAAGTGACAACAATGATCTTTTGGCTATCTGTAAGGATGGCATTCTTGCCACTGACCACCATATAATGTAGATGTGGATATGGTAACTATAGAAGGGGTTCCCTGAAAATTACTTCAAAGGTTTCCCCCATGTCTTAACAGAATACAGTGTGCTCTTACTGAATCATGTAAGCAAGCCAGCGTTCTCCCCAGTCCATTTTAGCTGGGCTCACCACCCAGCTGGTTTTGGTTGGTTACTGAAAAGTTGTGTTACAATACAGGGACTGCCACCTGTCTACAACTTCTTCCCACCAAGCTTAAAACAATTTCCAGGGAAAATACTGCAACCGCCCCGCACACCCTCCCCCCTCTTGTTTCACAAAACATCCGAGGCAGGTACTCTTCAGCCTCAACATGTACTCCATGGCCCAGTCCATCCTATGAAGAGAGAGTCATATACTGAAGGGCGGCTGGAGCCTGATGTTAGTAATGGATCCTGGCACATATGAAAAGGTTGAAGGGGACCTGCTAAAGATATTTAATAAAACAAGCTTGTGTTTGTTGATGGGATCCTAGTGAAGACCACTGGATTGGGGATGTAGGCGAGTTTGATGCCAGGTGGGCTGCATCAAGGGACTGGTAAACTGCTCAGATTCCGGGATATACATCTCATATCTCTGGGCCAACTTGGCAATCAAGGGAGTAGATGCAACCCCAGAAATATTTCTAGATAACAATAGATCCTTCCGGGGGCAAAAGCAAATTAGAGCAGACCTAAACTCTAATTTTTACTTTACAAAAAAGGGTAAACAACCCTTTTAGTTAAAGTAAATATTTAATTTATTTTTAAATTTTTTAGTGCAACACGGCAATCAAGACAGAATGGGACTGCAAAGCCTCCCAGGATACCTACATAACGCCTCCAGAGGAGCCCTTTCATTAATGGAGGGGAAAATTGCCGGTCTCATACATGCACAATCTTTTTTTCCCCCGTCTAAATCACACAATCTCGGCCCTGTGCAGTGCATGATCGCATGACGCAGGAAGAAGAACCTGGAAGAAGCGTTAAGAAGATATGCACCGGGCTGAAGGCGGATACTAGGGACCCAGAAGAATAAACTTCCTGACAGATAGCGGGATCTGCATGATTAAAGGTAAATGTGATTTTTTGTTTTGTTTTGAGTTTAGTTTCTAAAGCTTTGTCTACTAAATGAACTACCAGAAATGTCAGGATGAAATGTAAAAATGTTGTCTAGAACAATAATAAGCCTTATTTATTAATACCTGCTCACAAAACAGCAACCTAAAACAATACCCCCTGGAAGACCTGACACTGATATAAAGGTGAAGGATTTAAAATACATTTTTATGACTAGTTTGGATGAAAAGACATTTTAGGAAGCCAATCATTGCTACTTCATATTCAGTCACAGGATGCAGATTAATTAAACCGCAAAAATGGAGACATCTGTTACTTTGCATTTTTACATTTACATCAGTCTTATTTATGACTCAGCTTACATTAAAAAAAAAAAAATGTTTTAATTGATAAATCAGGTGGGTAAAAATAGGTTTGGGTTTGGTCTCCCATCATTTAATTGTCATTTTCACTAGTGCAAAGCATATCAGAAAAGTTCTCCTGAAAACAAAAAAAAATACCCAACTGATAGCATCTGACATCTCGAAATGCATTTATAGGAGTTGTCTGGATCTATTTCAGAAACAGCTGAAGGGGGGAATGGGAAAATCATTTGTGGAACCACAGCGACCTCTGCTGTACAGTGTGGAAAAAGCACAAGGAAAATTAAAAATCATTTGGCAACATTTATTTTAAATCCTATGTTTAAAAAAAAAAAATATATTATATATATATATATATATATATATATATATATATATATATCTCAAGCACATCTTAAGATTCAGTACATTCAAGTTATAGCACAGCATTTTTCATTCTAAGACCCCGGGTGAATAGTTCTGGGTTGGTTCATCTGAAACCAGTTTAAGAAAAAGAATTAAAGTGTAAAGCCATAGGAAATGGACTAGATATGAACTTTTATTCTGGGTCATACTAAAGTTCTTTCTGACCCTTACCTCCTGCTCCAGTAACAACTGTCACCAGGAGTTAGGAAATGTGCACACTAGCCATGAGGTTGGCGTGCAGTTACTGCTTCCTCATACCGGCAGCATCTCCCGCGACAGCCCCATAGACAATGAATAGGGCCGGCAGTGAGCAGTAATAATACTGTTTACTGCTGCCAGCTGGCACATTTGCAGACCCTGGTTCAGAACCAGTGCTGTAGTGCAAGAAAGCGAGCCTTGCCAGCTGACGGGAGCTGCACAGGAATTTTTTTATCCCTAATCAGGTCCGATCCTGCATTTAAAGCAATTCTCCCAGGCAGAATAAGATCCTGAGAGAGTCGTGCCCTATTCCACTCTGTTTAAAGCAACTAATGGAATTTGAAGTTCTGCTTTAAAGCGTACCTAAACTCAGAAATTTCACTTTACATTAAATAAATTACATTTAACTAAATTTGTAACTCTGTTTTTTGTTTGTTTTTAAAATAAAAAAGGGTGCAGGCGATCGAGAACGAATGGGAGCGCAAAGCCTTCCAGGGTATCTACATCAGGCCCCCTGGGAGGCTCTTGGGTGCTCCTTCTGCTCTTGCCTGAGCATCTCGGGCATCCGCAGAAGGAGCCTTTCTGCTCAAACAGAAAAATTTGCCAATCTCACACATGCCCAGTGAGATCAGCAATTTTTTTTCTCTACGTCACCCTATCTTGCGCCTGGGTCGGGTAACGTAGGATGAAAAACCAGAAAGAAGAGCAGAAAATGGCAGCCCCATGTAGCCCCGGCTCCGGGATAAATGTCGGGACCATGCGGGACCTGATGCAGGACACCCCCGGAGCGATCAGACATGGTCATTATATCAGGAAAAGTCTGGGTTAGTCTGCATTCTACATTTTTAATTTTTCATTACGGAAAAATATTAGGTCCAAATCTGGATGCTTCCAGCAACCGTTGTCTGGTGCACGTCCTTCCACATACATTCTGAAATGGAATAAACAGACTGCCTATGGCTCTCCTTCCTCACTCATTAGGTAGATGAGACTCATTAATTTATAGCACAATATCCATTCCTTCCAGAACCATCCAATAAATAAATGTTCTATAAATACAAAGCACCGCAGAGAGTCTCTGGGATCATCACCTCCCGAAAAACAGGGCCGTAATATAAGATTTAAAGGATAAGTATCCGTTCTTGTAGATGGTTTCCATTTTGCACATAAGCCTATTTACATTCTTACGATGGTTGTTTTTCATTATAAGTGTCCCTTTCGCATCCTAGCACAGCACTTGAACCTTGATACCTGCGTTTTTCACAGATCTAATCTAAAGCGGAGGCCGCTCTATCTCTATTCTGCAAAGTGATGCTTAAATGAATGACAGGATATAATAATGCGATCATGAACATCAATCAGTGATAAAATGGAAATTTAATAAGTGTGTGCACAGGAGAGCTCGCTAGCATGTAAACCGGCACTTCCAACATGCATTAGGGTAAATGGAAATGTGATTGGACCTTTATGGGCATTAATGAAATACACTGCACAACGAAGCAGGCTCTCTCCTCATCGCTAATGAGACTTTGTGCAGCCGTCTGATAAGATAATGGACCTTTAGTGGATAAAACCAACTGCAATGGCAACTTCTAGTCAAATAAATAGAATCTGACTGGTCACTTATTTAGAACATTATTTGTTTTCTGGACTGTTCAATTTTATATTCTCATCTTTCTTGCCTCTGGCTATGACATGGTAATGTAAGTATGGAGGAGGTAAGACAGCTATAATAAACTCTATTAAAAAATGATTTTAAAAAATACCCTTTAACCAACCACAGACACTTAATTCTTTTGCTCCCCTTGTGAAAGCTTTATGTATATTACCTTGAAAACATTGGTCGCAGTAAGTTGAAGGTAACCAGTGAGGAATAATATATGAATGCCAAGCTTGACCACCATTGGAAAACATTGCTGATTCTAGCGTCAGTACCAGTGTTCAACCCAGAATTGTTTTTTAACCTAGGTTGGAAGAAATTGTAAGTGAGTGGCAGCCCCCAGTATCATAACCCAATTCTTCAGTAACCACACAAAAACAGCCAAGTGATTACTGAAAAGTGCCGGGTGGTGCGACCAGCTAAACGGGGCTGGGGAGAACACCGAGTACACAACTCATAGCAAACACACAGTGAAGTATAAAAGCTGTCTTTATTTATATATAAATTATAACGTATTTATATATATATAACGTAAACCAATACATTTATTCATCTACCTCTTAAACTAGCACTAAAGCTGACAGCTTCTTTTAGGTCTATTTCAGACTTGCAGTTGGCCTTAGCATTGTACTGCTGGCTTAAACTCAATTTTAAAAGTTTGCACGTTGAAGCTGGATTGCAGTTCACGGAAGGGATATGCCGTTTTTGACATATGCATCAAATATGCAATGCATGCAGACACTATATCAGTATTACAAAAGCGGTATTCACAAATGAGTGTGTAGAAGCCAGGATCCAATTTGGAATAAAGCAAGTTTAGGGAATCTGACCTAATATGAAAGCACCTTTTGGAATCTGGATGCAGTAGGTATATAGAATTCCACATTGGACAACTAAAAGCAAAGTTGAAGTGTGCCACATTTTCTTTGCAGTTTGAAGAACGATGCAGCTTGAAGAACGATGTCACGTGAAGATAAAGCCATTAGGTTTCTTCTGTTAGCAGCCAGTACTGACAAAAACTTCATAAAGAACGAGCCAAGGGTAAAACGACTGTACTGCAACAATCAATGGTAGAAGTTGATGGTTTGTCTTGCAAAGCGCCTACAGATAATGTCACTAGCTGTGCCTCAAAAGGGGCTCACAATATAATGCCCCAACCATAGTCCTGTGTCAATAACATAGTCTAGGGCCGATTAACATAACTGTATGTTGTAATACATTACAGGATGTTTAGTGGTAGCAAAAAAAAACTAAAACTAAACAAAAAAAAACTAGTAACCCCCCTACTTATAACCCCCCTCTTGTGATGGGTTACAACCCTTTTATTGTGTAATAATTGCCATAAATAAAAAAATACTATTTAAAACTGCCTTGGCAAAAGGGTGACTAGTCATCAGATGCAAAGCAATTGGTATACAAAATTAAGGAAACAAAAAAAAAAATCCTATGTTCACAAATACAGATCTTATCAGTCGGACAAAAGATCAGATTTCTATGACAGGCGCAACTGGAGGCCCTCGTACTTATTATTAAACAGGATAACGCACATTACACATATTACACAGCGCTGTACATTAAATAGGGTTTGCAAATGACAGAGAGATACAGACAGTGACACAGGAAGAGGAGAGGACCCTGACCCGAAGAGCTTACAATCTAAGAGGTGGGGGATGTCTCACACAATAGGAGGGGTGATATGGAATGGTGGGAAGTAGTGAGGGTTTAAGAGACAGAAGAAGACCAGTACGTAAGTTTTAAAAAAAAGATGGTTTTTGAGTGCTTTAATAAATGAGCAGCAAGTAGGAGCAAGCCGAATAGGAGGAGGATTCTATTCTATTCTGGAGAAAATAAAGTCTTACATTAAAAAAGCTTGCAGGGCATAAACACACTTCTCTAACACTATTAGCATTTAGCGGATCTTTTTAATATGTATATCTAAAATAAAACCATAAAAAGCCCACTGATCATTTTCATAGTCTAGGTAGATGTTTACAGCATCGATTTTACAGTTAGGTGCCAGCCGTCTTTCCCAAAACTGGGTCCTGTCTCTGATGATGAATAACAGACGATTTCCCTTTCTCAGTTTCATGCAAATCAGGCCTTGTTAGAGAGCTCTCTGGCAAGCTCCCCAACAATACATTTCTTGGCAGGGGGCTCTAGATGACCCCATCTTCCAGTTTTGTGGCAGTTGCACAATGCGCGGCTCCCCGTCACATGACCCTGGTTTTCAGCCAGTTTCCAGGTGATGAATTTTCTGTCTGGAACGCAGAAAATATTGTTGCTGAAGATGTGATTATAGATTCATAAGTTGTTAGGCCATTTAGGTAGTTTAATTAAAACTTGGCACGCGTACAGAAAATAAAATTTAACTTGAACAGGAAGAGTACGTGCGAATCATAGAAAGTGCGGGATAATTGTTCCCGCTCGTTGATTGATACTTAAGAGCAGAGGGGTCACGTTTCTCTCTGACAGAAACTAAATGTAATGCTGAGGATTTGCACGGCGGTGCCAGATACTCCGGAGACCGTGCAAGCTGGGAGCTATTACATAGAGCTTGATATATTGTACGGGGTCACAGCTTAGACCACAGCTGGGGATATATTTAATTATATATTCTCCACACCAATTTTATCTTCAATACAGGAAATAAAAAATATTCTCTAATATATCAAAGCCTTGGAGAAAAATCGCATCGCCACTATATAACTCTAACCCTAAATTTGCAGGAGTAACTCCCGGAAACAAGTACAATTAATCAGTTTGGATCCAACTGAGCTCATAACTGAGGCAAATTCTAACAGCAATCAGGTTAAGTGAATAAAATCTGGGTATAGAAGCAAAGTAGTGAACAGAAAACGTACACTGCAGGACAAGTACTTGCACACCACGTTACTTTTATTGCCTCCCAACTCCAAATTTAGAACAACCGGGGAGCCAACCATGTGACCCCAAAAGCAGGAACAATAGATTCCACATTACTTTTCACCACATTAATTTGCATGGGAAATTAGGGCTTGTAGTCACAGGGAATAGGTGGTGAGCAATAATAAGACCTCAATCTGCTTACATGACAATAAAAGACACAAGAGGTCTGGTAGGGGTCAGCTACACAACAGGTTTTTCCAAAAGATAATACTAAGAATTAACACTAATCAATAAGGTTTCTTTTAGAGTTTATCTTAATTGATTTTGTTGGGATTTAAATTAAAACTCCAGTTTTAGACTATCCACTCCATATATAAAGATTTAGCAAACCTTCCTGCACATTTTACGTGCCCTTCTACATATAACGAGACCCATTACATTGAAGAAAGTTTCCAAATTCGGAAGAGTCATTGTTACCATATATACTGCATTACTTGGAATGCTTTTTGCACCCTTAAAGCTGAACTCCAGGCAAACAGCTAAATCCAGTTCATATTTACTGCTATATTCCCAGACAGGATGGTGATCTGACTTCTCTATACTGACGTTAAGTAATAAAGCCCGGTCACAGCTGTATTCTGGAACAGTTTGCTCTCTGCTATCTCTGCTCTCTCCCCCATCAGCATGTGCATGTAATACACTGTAGTCTTAGTGAGGTCTGTGCTAGGGGCCAAAGTGTATGGGTTTTACACAGTGGCCGAATTTAAATGTAGTACTTCATAATGGATGGATAACCGCATTGCTTTCTGCCTGGAGTTGAGCTTTAAGGCCCACTCCAATAAACCAAGGTTTTGAGCACCAGTGCCTATCCAGCAGCCTTTTGGCTCTTATTATGCAGCCCTTGCCTACAACAATCCGGGTCCTCTCTAAGATCAGAAGGAAAATACCCTAGGAAAGATTTCCAACTGTTAAAAGGTTTGATATATTTTTGGAGCTTTCCAATTCTTCCACCCCTCAATTTTTAAGAACTGATCATGCAGAATGACAACACAAATATGGAGGATACCGGTAGATAACACAAAAGTGGGAACACATGATCTATGGATATCTTATGCAAGATTTCCTGGTGCATGTCCCTGGTCTTGAACAACTCCTACAGCATGTTGACAGAGATTCTAACCATTTATAGTAGATTGTCTTTAGTCTTTGCATAAATGCCTCAATAGATACCAGTCTTTATCTGCATCCTGACAGCTTTTTGTAGCTGAATAATATGTGCGACCAAAGTCTGGGCTTGCATTTGAGGCCCCTGGTATCATTGGAGGTGACCACCACCGGGTCAGAGATCCAGATGTCTTACATTTTACCACAAGTTACACTATTATTCCTAATGACACATTATAAAAAAAAAAATGTGTAACTGCAAAAAGCATTATCTATAATGGAAATGAGGGATAAAAAAAATAGAGAAAATGCCCCAGAGTGTGACTAGGGAAAGGTCTGTCTTAATATCAAGTACAGAACTTCCTGCACAGGTTAAAAGCCTCAGGGAAATAATCCATGATAAAAGTTTAAGGAGTGAACCCAATGAAACGATTACCCACAATACTCCAGAGGAGGCCAACAGTGTCATGTTTTCATGCTGTTCCTCAAAAGGTATCTCCAAATGTTTCTTAATGATAACAATTATACATCTGCTGGTGATGACCTATTCCTGGTTGGAAATCACCCCCCCCGCCTCTCGCCTTTTTTTTTTAATTATACACACTGCGTAAATGGGGAGACAATTCTCACCGTATGTGTGAGGAGCGCAAATCTGTTGGATGAACGAGCAGTAGGACCCAGGTAACTCCCTGCTGTATGATCTGCTAGGCCATATTAGGGGCCTTGTTAACGTTCTCAGTTTGGTGAACAGATGCTCCATGAAAATTGCACGAGCCGCGAGACCAAGCACATGTGTACGCTTCACAGAGACATGCAAGCAAAGGAAGCAGACGCACATTAATCATTTAAAGCTGTGCTTGAGATGGAGGTAAAAAGTAGACAAGCTGTCAGTATTTTTGCAGAGGACTGCTGATAATTTTTTCTAAATCCTGCTGACCCTCCATTTATAAAAGCAGATCCTACGGTGAGTTTGGACATAGCTCAAGAACTACTCAGTGGTTATAACAGTCCTGCAGATAATTTTGGCATGGATATATATCATGTTACTTGAAAACATACACACCAGTCAAAATAAGGCCAACTGCTGTTAATGTATTTATGGACAAACAAGATATAGCGCATTTAACATCTTTAAAAGGACTCTTGGGTAAAAATCATTTAACAATGTTGAGACTTTTAGCATTTTCACTTCAAAACAATGGTAACATCAATTAGTTATCAATCAACTTTGTGGTACTTGGAACACACCTACACGTTAGCATAATTATCAATCAACAAGAACAACGATTATCTATACAGTGTTCTTCCCCAGCACCTTTTAACTGGGTGCACCACCCAGCACTTTTCAGTAACCACCTGGCTGTTTTTGGGTGGTTACTGAAGACTTGGATCACAATACAGGGGCTGCCACCCCCACCTACAACTTCTTCCCATCTGGCTTAAAAAAAATTCTGGGTTCAACACTAAAGGTGATATATATAATGGCTGGTGTATGGTTACCTAATCACTGTTGATATAAACTTATTTAAACCTAAATCAATAAGTATAAAGCAGCCTTTCTTTACCTTTTTAACATGGGGAAACCCTGAAATACCTTTCAGGTCCTCAGGGAACCCTTTCTATAATTAATGTCCACAGTATATTAGTGTGGTGGTCAGAAGGAAGAATTCCTCTTACATTGCTGGCCAGTGGGATGAATGTCATCCTTAGAGACAGCAAAAAGGTAATTTGTATCAATGGTAATCGACCAGGGAGGTCCACAGTGAGCATTGCTCAAGGAACCCCTAGCAAGCTCTAAAGAAACCCTGGTTGAGAAACATTGATATAAAGTGTTCAAGAAAGCAAAGTTTTGGGAACACCGCAAATGGACTCAAACAAGTAGAGTTTGCACCCTCTGATGTTATATAGAACACCGTTTCCCAATCTGTGGTCTGCTGCTAATGATGTTACTCTGAGGGAAATTTCTTCCCCTTTAAGTGACACTCGGCTCCCCAAGGATGCACGGTCCGGAGTCTGAAAATTTAGTGGTACGTGGCGTCCACTTGCAACTGATTCCTAAAGTTACCATGCAGATATTTCCAAAAGTCAGCATCCACATATAGCTAAGTCCACTCCCATTGCATTGTAAGACAGAAGGGGGAAGCATACACATTCTCTACCTAACCATTGAGGTTTTTTTTTTGGTTTTCTTCTTTTAATGGAGCTATCATGGCAGAGTTTGCTAATGGCACAGAGGGATAAGTGGGATACCAGAAGAGGAATAATATGTAGCTGTGGGTTCGCTTTGTTTTGTGTGCCTACCACAAAAGGTTTGCTTGAAAGATCACGTGATTTTTTTTTTATTTAGTCGTTGACCTTCAGGGCAAAAAGCAGCCTAATTCCATTCCCTTTAGGGGCAGACTTAACTTGGTGTGTTCAATTAATAATATTATACAGTATTTATATAGTGGCAACATATTATGCAGCGCTGTACAAAGTCCATAGTCATACTATACTTTTGTGCATTTGCTCTGCCAGGAGCTTCAGGTTTCTTCTACAACTCAAACAAAATTTTATTCCAATCTATCTATACCTAAACAGGTTAAATGATTGTAGTTTTCTAGTTATAAGCTGACTGATGGGAATGGCTCTGTGTATTCTGTAAAACATTCCCAATGCAATACAAAACAAATATTACAATGTACAATATATCACTGAACAGTAAAAGCTATTTGGTAAAGATTATCCCACACTATTATCACAGTTTGGATAGTAAAGAACAGGAACACAAGCGCCCTTTAATATTTTGCACATTTTCTGTACGAGGTGAAGCTTTAGAGGGTTCTCTAAAGAACATTAAAGCAATTATTGCCTTAACTGCTTTTTAAAGCATCCCTCTGTGAAAAACAGCTGTTAAAATCATTATGCATATTTTTAATGCCAGACGTGGCATTATGAAGATTTAAATGGCGTGTTGTAAAGAGGTCGCTTTAGCTGAATGTTGGAGAACATTTGCAGGCTGGGAAAACGTAACCTCTGTCATTTGTTTTACATCTTTTGTACTCTGAGAAGTTCAACATGAACAAAAACATCTATGAAAGTCTGACAAGGAGAGGGAAAAAATGGCCGGTGATCCTGGTACAGTCTGTGCCTGTTCTGTAGCCAAAAATACCAAGCGGCATGTTTTGCGAGTGACTGTGTGTTAAGCGGAATACCTCTGTGACCACAACATCCTCTCACATTCTGTACTGTGCAAATCGGCAAGTCTGAGGTCACCACCTACTCAGCGGAGCGAAAACCCACTTCAAGCTTTGGTTACTACAGTCATTGCTTTTCACCTTGCTATACGTAAAACCTACGGCTGTAATTGCCGGGAAGGATAGCAGTTAGGAATGTAAAGTATTTCCTACAGGAAGAAGAAATAACCATTTGCTAAGAACACATGGGAGAATAACATTTTTACTCCTTTATGTCTTTACCAATGCCATTACTAGCACTCAGGTGAAAAAGTGCCATAAAAATGGACAAAGAGAACGGAATCTACATACTCAATGCTTTATTTGGAATCCAAACATAGCAGTAGTACAGCTAACATTGGCTTTTTTGCCAAGCATTAGGCCCAGGTATTTTACCAGCCAAAAAAAGAAGTCTCACTCAGCATTTTTTGACATTTTTAATATGGGGGAATCCTTGAAATAACTTTCAGGTCTTCAGGGAACCCTTTCTATAATTACTATATCACAGCTAATAGTATATTAGTGTGGTGGTCAGTGGGAAGAATATCACCCTTACAGCCAAAAAGATCATCTGTGTCACTAAAACGGAGAGGCACAAACTGCTCATTGTTCAAGGAATACCTAGCAATCTGGAGGAACCCTAGGTTGAAAAACACTGTTCTAACCTGTAAAATACTTGTGTACATGTAAAAAAAAACTGTGCCTGTCAATGTCTCTCCACTCATCTGACTGCTTCTATGAATAATCAATGAAGAACAGTTAAACACGGTAGTTTTCTGGGTACGACAATGGCAGTCCTGTAGAGTCAATTGATAACTATCATCCTACAAGACATCTCTACTAACCAGTCATTAAAGCAGAAATCATATATTATAAAGTGGGTTGCAAAAACAGCATTTTTTTAATTTGGACATTATTTGCAATTTTTATGTTTTATTTATAGTAAAACAAAAATAAGAATTCTGATAAATTCTTATATTCAATTAAATTCTTATATTCAACTAAATTACAAATTTTCGCCTATACTAGACTAGAGACAGAAAAACAAGGGAGGAGCAGCGTGATGTCAGTGTAGTGTTATAAGTTGTAATGAGGCAACCATTGCTGAGCCGTATGCTTCTATATTGTTTCCATCACAACAGTCACCCCGCTCCGCCAACAACGATTCTCATCTGATTGTTTTATTTGTTTATTCCTCAGATGCTCTTTTAGGTAAGTATGACCTTAGCTGTGTATTTTCTTTACCTGTTATATTTAATGGCATCAAGTAGTTTGACTTTGATAACTATCATTTCTTGTTTGGTTTTAGATTGGAATGAAATAAACCCATAATGAGTGAGAAAAAGCAAAAATATATTTTGCATTTCTTTAGTAAAACCAAAGATAATGCAACTAATGATAATAGTAACAATAGTAATACTTCACTTAGCCGTGAGCTGATCAATAAATCAGAGCCTCCATAGTCCTTGTCAGGCACCATTAAGGAGATCATTATTTTACAAATCTATTTATCTTTTTAATAAAATTCATATTAATGGTCCGCAGGATTTAAAATGATGAAATCAGTGGTCCGTGAGGTTCGAAAGGTTGGTGACCGCTGTTATAAAGGATAATGACAGGTCCACTTATGTAGGAGGATATTTGTGGTGGCCACATAAGGGTCCATTTTGCATCTTAGGAAAAAGAAAATTGCAGCCGGTACATGTATATGTCAGACACATGAAGGCTATTTGTGTACTTATAATGCTGGCTAATGAAAAACTCCAAATGCTTTGACCACATGAGATGACTTCTCCTGCCAAATACTACGTTTAGACACCCTATAAACTGCAGCTGGAATATCTCCTAAATATTAGACACAAGAACAAACCAATCCACAGAGCTTAGGAGGAAAGCAAATTCTATCCATACTGTGAACTTTGTGAGAATGATTTAAAATGCAAATTATTCCTAAAACAATAATTGCTGCACAGCACTCAGTATCAGGCTTTTATCGCCATCTAGTGGAACTGCTGGGTACTACAAATTCAAAAAGATTTTGCAGAGAGACCAAGAGAATGTTCATTTTCAGCAATGACTATTGTATTGTTATATAATAAAAGTTTATACTAAATTCATATGCAGTATAAAAATGTGGTATTCACCTTGCTACTTTAAGTTGAGAAATCCCCCATTCCCATTTTTTAATTTAGGTGAAAATCAAAACAATAAATATTTGTTTCTCCTAGAACACAGTGTAAACTTATATAACTCAATATTTCTTTGCAAATATATTGCAAAATAGCAACCCAAGACTTTACCTATTTCACTACATGGATGACATGACTATGGACTTTGTAAAGCATTGCGTAATGTTGGCACTATAAGTACTTTTTAATATTATTAACAATAATAATAATAATAATAATAATAATAATAATAAAATACATACTACACAATCAAATCTATGAAATCAGAGGAAAAATTAGGCGTAGATAATGCATTTGTTTTCTTTTTGAATAGTGAAGGGTTAAAAGATCTGTAAGTTTTTATTGCTACCTGTGCCCAGACTATTGTCACCAAGACAGAAACTTAGGGGAAGCCAATATTTTTAGCGGTCATAAGAATAATTGGGGGAGGGGGACTTTTCCAGGAACAATTATCTGGGATGAAAATATAATAACTAAAGAGAAATTTCTCCTGATGTGTCTTTAGGACAGGAAGTGATGGGGAGGGGGGACTTATCGCTTATATAGGAAAAGGCTGACTTTATAGCTTATAATAACTGGGTCCTTTGTTTAGTTTTCAGACTGGCTGGGTGTTGTGTCCACTGGCTTTGAGCAAATTTAGAAAGCTGCAGCATGTTCAGCCTTTTTATTCATTCAGAAACACACAAAGCAACACAAAACCCTGAAAAATAAGAAAATCGAAGCTAAGCTGAAAACTGTCCAATTGCTTCCCAGGATAAACAATTTTGCAATGTGTTTCAGATGCTTTAAAACAAACTTTTCTGAAGTGTACCTGTAGCAGTGGAGAACTGTAGAGCTTTGCAGGACTTAGAATTCGACACACTGTATGACCACAAGGTGGCATTGCCCAGCCATCCTATTTCTATTCCTACTTTGAAGCCATCTAATACAATATAGGCAAAGCCATCAGATACATAACAACTTTTATTTACACACACACACACACACATCTATTCCTACTTTGAAGCCATCTAATACAATATAGGCAAAGCCATCAGATACATAACAACTTTTATTTACACACACACACATATATATATATATATATATATATATATATATATATATATATATATATATATATATATATATATATTTATTCAAAAGCACAGATGACATTTTCTGTCCTAAAGATGCAGGATCCAAAAATTTAAAATATAAAAATACAGGAATAAAAAAAAAGTGAAGGTGGCCACAAGGGGGCGTGTAAGCACCATCATATTCCTGGACCGTCATATTCCTGGCATTACAAAACTCAGAACACTTCCTTATAAACAGTACACCTGGCACCACCCTATTTATAGGTGCATTACCATAAAAAGAATAAAGTTATATTTTATACAAAATTAGTTTTCCAACAACTCAGAAAAAGAAACATGCATGCAAAACACAATGAGATGTTTTACAGTCGTTACAGACGTATGCAGAGATTCTCACGACTATATGACACCGCAGTGACCCTTGATATTATTACCGCTAGGCAATGACGATAGGAGATTACAGATGACATTTCTCAGCCAAAGTATGCCTGAAAGTATTTGTGCGTAACATTTCATACCTTGTACTTGAGTTGGTATTATTCTGCACAGAGATTTAGAAGTCAAAAGCAAGAGAAATATTTTTTTAAGTGTTTAGAAAATGACAACTGGGCTGGGCCGACACCACTGCACCAAAATGATAAGGATTTGGAATTTTGGCTGCCATTTTAATAAGCACATGTATATAACTCAGTAAGGTAAATCATTGTTTCTGGTTTAGCATTATTGCTTCCTAGGTCAGCTTGTTTGTGCCTGGACACATAGGGCCTGATTTATTAAATCTTTCCAAGCCTAGAGAGAATACTCTTTCATCAGTGAAGCTGGTTGATCAAGCAAACCTGGAAAGGATCCGGTCCAGGATTCAAACCATTTGCTAGCAAATGTCAAATGATTTAATGAAATCTATTCCAGGTTTGCTGGATCACCCAGCTTCACAGATGAAAGTGTATCCTCTACGGCAGCAGTCGGCAACTGGTGGTTGGCGAGAAAATTTTTGGGGTCTGCGGCTGGGAGGATGCACCAGCAACAGGCGCGGAACACATCCCTGTAAGAGTCCCAGGCTCGGGGAAGTGGGCGGGCTGTGTCCCTGGGTGGGGTTATGCAATGATGATGTCACTATGGAGGAGGTTTCTTCCCCTTTGATTGACACCTGGCTCCCCATGCATGCACGGTCAGGAGCCGGAGGTTTTAGTGATCCGTGGAACCAAAAAGGTTGGCGACCACTGCTCTCTGGCCTAGGAGAGCTTTCATAAATCAATTTGTGGTCCATTGAGGAAGCTGGAGGATGAAATGAGACCAATGAGAAAGTGAATTGATAAAGAGGAGCATTTACTTATTCAAAAAACTTTGCATGAGACTTGTCTACCTGTCCTCTGTATATATCTATTCCAGCTGTGTATTTAGCGAATTGCAGGGTGTTGCCTTAATCAAACCACTTTAAAATCTTTCCTTGCAAAGTTTAACTTATTTTTAAATGATAGATCATGGGAGAAATATTTAGGCTGACACAGCTGCTAAACTAACTTTCTTTTTTGCAATACACCAGGTCACTGACCCAGAACAGGTATGTAGAGGACGGTGCTATGGCCTTCCTGATCCATGTATCACTCATGTGTCACTAATGGCCAACTTCCTGTGGTTTAGGGGGGTCTTGTTAACTCAGGTTAATCATAAGAAGGTCATGGAGAGATGGTGGCAGTCAGACATGCAGTCATGATTCAACAAAGTAACGTTGCTGGTCATTGCATCGTGACATTGGAAGATATTGGAGCAGGTAACGGGAGGCATAAATCAGACACCTACAACAGCAGAGTATCAAGGAGAAACCCATAGCATTTGAACAAGATTTTCAAAGTTGTCCTATCTTTGCTCTACCAGATGGCCCACATTCACTGGATTGTTACTCAATCTGATCAGTCACATTACACAACTTATCTGCTGCATACAGTTTACTAAAAAGTTTATGTCAAGCTACAATTGTTTTGTATAGAGCATGAAAGGGTTTAACTCTGCAATCAGGTTATGTTGTGGGCTGCATCTACTAATGAGATTTCCTTATACATCCTGGCTTAATGAAACAGGAAATCTCTTACAACAGGTGGAATTTTCGATTATCTCCCTAAAAATTTCATTGCGACAAAAAATTAAAAAAAAAAAAAAAAAAAAAAAAAAGGTAAAAAATCTACCCAGCAAAAAAAAAAAAATAAACACTTGACAGAGTTTAACGCTTCTTTGACTCTGCATACATTTAGGTTGCCCTGAAAAGCAATATGAAACATCAGTTTTCTGATTTTCTTTACAAGAAGAGATACTTTTACATAAATATTTATGAAAGTGAAATCACAAGCACCTGGTCCTCTGATTGTTCTGTGAACCGCTGAAACCTTTAAATGCCATTTTCACTTTTACTGACACAAATGACAATCTACCCTTTCCACTTGGCTGCTTGTACAAGGCTCAGATGACTATCAGCTGCAGACACACTATTCCTGGCTGCGGCGTGCCGCTGCTTCTTACACGCGGCCCACAGTAGCTGGCGGCACAGATCAGAGACACTGAATCCTCAGGAGAGATGGAAAGTGTTGTACAAACAGAGATCCCTCAACTGCTGGGGAACCACAAAATACATCGCTCACTACCATCTTCTTATTCTACGATCTTTAGGAGGACACAAGTGCCTGACAGCATCTGCAGAACTTCCCAACAGGCAATAACACACCTGAATGAGAACTACAAATCCCATTGACCCATTAGACTCGGCAAATAAAAAAAAAAAAAAGGGAAAACCCGAAACACTTTTGCTTTATGGCATGGTGTCCAGGTCTAAGGGGATATAAGGACTGACGCATGGCTGCACAATTTTTATGCTATTGCTGAGTAGATTTAGGCAATTGCTGAACACTGTATACTCAATAATGACAAAATATTCAGTAAATGGGTAACCAGGATTAAGCATGGGATAGGTTGAGGTTGTTTGAAAGACCAGGCACATATTTTGATAAAGAGGAACCAAAGGAGACAATGAAGTTCAAACCATGACAACCCTGCAAAAGGAGAACTATCATACCTTGTTAACATATACTTGGTCAGATAGCTAAATGGACAACTATAAAGCAATTAGTTACTATGTAACTTGTGATCAGTAAAATCCCGGGGATGCCAGAAACTGTCCAGCAGCTGCCTTTACAGGTTTCGCTTCAGAACTTTTGGGAGCTGGGTTGGAAGAAGCTGTAGGCGAGTGGTGGCCCCTGTATTGTAACCCATCTTTTCAGTAACCACCAAAAAACAGCCGGGTAGCTACTGAAAAGTACCATGTGGTGCACCCAGCTGGGGAGAACACTGCTTGAATAAGTAGCATCAAGGTTTAAATAAACTTGAAATTAGCAACAGTGTTCTATAGAATGGAATGCAGCAATGCAAAAGCTGTCCTGTTGTGTGTGTGTATAATATATACAGTGTTCAATAATTTTAAATATAAGCCAGGTGGGAAGATATTGTAGGTGGGTGGCCATAAAAGCCCCTGTATTGTGACCAAACTCTTTAGTAACCACTCAAAAACAGACGGGTGGGTGCTGAAAAGTGCCGGGTGGGTGCTGAAAAGTGCCGGGTGGTGCGCCGAGCTAAAAGGGGCTAAGGATAACACTGTAGTGGATGGTTCCTTTGCTGCCTGGATTATTCCTTTGGGTAACCTTTCACACACAGATACACATACAGGGTTCTCCCCAGGCCCTTTTAGCTGGGTGCACCACCTGGCACTTTTCAGCACCCACCCGTCTGTTTACTAAAGACTAAAGAGTTTGGTCACAATACAGGGGCTGCCACCCGCCTACAATTTCTTCCCACCCGGCTTAAAAAAATTTCTGGGTTGAGCACTGTGTGTGTGTGTATATATGTATGTATGTGTGTGTGTGTGTATATATATATATATATATATATATATATATATATATATTAAAAATAAGATATAAGATATACTGAGGGAGAGAAGGATAGCCAGTGTAATATCAGGTTGTTGTGTAAGATCAGGTTCCCGAGTTTCCCAAAGCTATCCAGCATGCAATGTCTGGGCCCCCATGCCAACCACTAAGCTATTAATAAATATTATTGGGGTAAACAGGTCGATAAAAAGAGGGGTTTCAGTTAATGGGTAAAGTACCACTATCTAATCTAACCAGCATAGGATGGATACCATAGATGGCCTGGCAAACTCCAGAGGGAAGCGATTGATTGAGTACCAGAATTCCACAACCCCCTGTGCTCTACATCATGTACAAGTTGCTAAAGTAAGAATAGTGTGTGCTGAATGTCTAGATAGCACCGAGGGGATGAATAAATGAGTATACAAATAACGGTCAGTTATACTAGCAGCCAGGAAAGATGACTATTCTATCACCCCCACAATAATATCACCTTAGCATGACATGGCATGTTGACATGGCTGGGAACATTTAACAAAAATGATGAGCAGAAAGAAAAGAAATCTATTTGTTTCCCAGGATAACTGGATTTATTCAATATTCTGGTACAAATATCTCAACAAGCCTACGCATTACAGTTTCACTTGGGGAATCACCATGTAAACTTTATTCACATCAACAAGTCACAAAGCCATGAAAGTTATTTTATTAGGCACAATGACATTTTCAGAAGTGCAGATTTTTTTATCGCTATTATGTGGCACTTAATGGGTTATTTTTATTTCTTGTTTGATGTTTGCTTGTTCCAAAACCAGTGACAATCAAACTGAATATACATGAAAAAAATTTTGTAAAGCAGGGTAGCCTTAAGTTATAAAATCAGCCCAAAGGATGAATATGTCAAATAAACATATGTTTGTGACAAACTGACCAATGTAATCAAGGTAGACATCTTTAAATAAGAATAAGCCCATTTAAACTGATCCGGTCTTGAAACTACAATTGCCCATAAAGCCTATTACCTGTAAACACATTTACCTCTCCTGCTGCCCACCCAGCAGATGAACACTGTGATCCAAGGAAATCCTTAAATTAGGTATTTTGCAGAAACTGACACTTCTAGGTGTACTGATAATCCCCGGCAGCACTTATTGGTTCAATCTGCCATTACTATGTTCTGTAGAGGTAAAAAGGAAGAACCACAGAATTCTACAGTGGAACCAGAACACCGCCACTTGCGGAAGTGTCAGCTTCTGCAGAAGACTTTAGCATGGATGTCCCTGGATCAGAGCTGCATTTAGTGGTGTGAAAACTTATTAAGCATGAAATCACAGCATAAAATGATATACAGCATATACCTGTACACCACATTTTAAGCCCCATTCAGACATCAAATTACTGTCGCTGGAAAAGATCTTTTGTGAGCCTTTACAGTGACAGTTGAATGAACGATTGCTGTACACAGACTGCCAATCTGTTCTATAGAAAAGGAAAGGGGGAAAACGAGCAAGCAGTACCCTATGACCCAATCGGTCATTTATCAATCTGTCAGGGTGGATTGATTAAAAAAATGTGTTGGGTGACTGCTGTACACACACAAGATTTTTAAGTCAAGCACAATCATTCATCTCGGACAAGAATCATCTGACATACGTAGCTTTAGGTGTAATTTAAGGTAATATGCAAAATAGATAAGGGTAGACAACTCTTATATGTAAAGAAAAAATTATTTTATTTTTTTTTTTTTTTTTTTTTTTTAAAGGAAGCTTTGCAGGATTAAAGGCAAGTGTAATTTTTTAAATTTTGGTTTTGTTCCGCTTTAAACTGGTGGTGCCGCCAATCAATGATGACAGCAATCTGCACAGTATCATTAGTGTGATTGTTTTTGTTTCATATAACACTGGGTAAACTGAGTCTGTTGTGTCTGCACAAACACTAAATAGGAAGTGGGCCCATACCTTGAAAACTTTGCATAGTCAGTTGTTTCAAAAATTCCCGATATTCAGGTCTAGCAGGGTACAACAATAAAACAGTATTTTTCTCTCATTTCCAGTTTGTCAGGGAGAAGAAAAACTATTCAGTTTGCCAATGATGCAGCATTATTTCATGTTAATGACTCAAGAACAAAATCTGCTGCTCATTCTGTGTGTTTTTAAGACGAATGAATGAACAACGTTAAAGAGATTTTCTATTGGGGTTTCTTGATGGCTTAACTAACTTAAACCACCAACAACTCAAGGTCAAAATATCAGTTTTGGTTGGCCTGAACACTGAACATTGAAAAGTGCTCCAAGGCTGGAGAAGATACACTTTCAATCCGTGAACCTGGGTGATCTAGCAACCCTGGAATGGATTTCTTAAATCATTTGCTATTTGTTAGCAGACTTTTTAATTCCCAGACCAGATCCATGTCAGGTTTTTTTGATCACCCAGCTTGACTGATGAAAGTGTATTCTGTCCAGCTTTGGAGAACTTATAAATATAAATACTAATAAATCAGGGCCATTGTTTTACACTAAGACATGCAATCCATTTTAAATGAGCAATCAATAGACTGCAACTCGCATTTGAATTTTTAGTTTTTCTTTTTTTTTGCACCACAAAACTTGGATAGCTCACATCTGTATTATGCAGTTGTGTTGGGATGTGTAATTGTAACATTTTCCACAGCCTTTATGATTTTATTATATATTTTACAAAAAGTACACAAAAGTAGTTGTTGCCAAGATGCTTCTGCAATACTAAAAAACAAGTTTAGAAGAAATCCTACAACTAAATGGAAGAAACGTGTCAGCTGCTTTGTAGGCATAGTGATGGCATGGTTTAGTGTTGTGGCATTTGTCATGTGATGATTCCTGGACACTCAGTGAAACCTCCAGGGAACTCATGTACATGCTGGAGAGGACATGTGAAATGGATGAAGTTTCACAAGCAGATCTAGATCACATTACATACAGAGAACCTCATAGTAAGGATAACAACAGTGGATTGCTCCAAGGTCTAAAACCTGAGAACTACTATTACCAAAACATTTCCTAACAAAAAATTAGAATTCTGCAGCCTGTGGCATAACAGCTGCCTCAAAACCAATCTGCCTAGCAGGTGCACTTTAAGGGCCTGTTTTTTCTAAAATCTTGGCTATTTGCTAGGATTTATAACATGGGCAAAATAAACAGAATCCGAATTACTATCCATAGGACCACTACATAAAATGAGCAATATTTTAAAATTCTTGTGCAAATCATTAAATTTAATCAGAACACAATGGACCAGATTTATTAAAGGGCTTCAAGGTTGTAAAATATAACACTATCAGGGGAAAACCTGGGTGACCCCGCAAACCAGTCTTGGAGAGCTTTAATAAATCAGGCATTGTGTGTGTGAAAATGCCATAACTTGCAATGGCATGATATAAACAGGACAAATCACAAATCTTTATATATATTATAACCTCTGCATAATGTCCAATCAGTTCTGCCCTTACAAACGAGTGCTGAAATCATCAAGGACATTGTGCTACATCGTCAGGACATTTGCAGTCAGTCCAGTGGCACCTTAAACTGAATCAGATGCAACCCTTGCAGTGTTCTCCCCGGACACTTTTAGCTGGGCACACCACCCGGCACTTCTCAATAACCACCTGGGTATTTTTGGGTGGTTACTGAAAAGTTTGGTTACAAAACATGGGTCAGTGCTTGCCTACTGCTTTTGCTCACCCAGCTTAAGAAAATTTCTGGGAAAATACTTCCATGGGTGTATTATCATAGCACTTTCTGTACTGTGCCATATGGTATTTATGATTTCACTGAAATTGATACATTTCTCCAAGCTGTAAATTTCTGGACCTGTCCAACCTTGCTTGATAAATCTACACTTCTCCATAGCAAAAACAAGCATTCAGTGATTCATACATCTACCTGTATTACCCCACTCATTCCACAGAAAGGAATCTGGCAATGGAACAGGAAAGCAGAGATTATCACATACCTGATCCCAAGACATGCAACCGTGGAATTGAAACAACCACCTTAACCGACTGCTGAAAAGTTAGCCAGTGAGTTGTGCTGAGCCAAAAAGCAATTCCCTCCTGGTAAACTATACTTACTGGGAGAAAGGAAGATATGAAAGAGACAGACCCTCACCTGCTTATTTCCTAAGGATATTGAAGTATTGTCTAATATGAAACGGACATCCTAGTGAAAGGAACTGCATTTACTGCAAAAACATGATGAGTCTCGTAGCTCCCTTGGCACATACACACAGTAAAGGTTGCAATGTCTGTGATATGATTGCTCCAGGAAGCTTCTGGCAAGTGGACTCTTAAAATTGTGGATGAGATATTTCTGTAGACCAGTACACATATAATACTGCTGCCATGCTTGCAGAATTTGGCAATTTTGCACAAAATATCAGAGAAGTCTGCAAATATAAATGTTTATTGAATGTGTTAAGTGTAAAATTATTGCTATTGGAGATTGGTCTTTAAAGTGACCTCTTTTTTAAAGAAACACGGAAGCCATTACTGCTTACCCTCACAAAACCTACGCTGCCTTGATGGTTGAGCAGCTTCAACAGTTTGAGTCACCGACCCAAAATCCATTCCTAAACTGGCCAGGGACAGATGCCAGAACACAAATACCACAAGACAGGCAATAAGCTTTTCTAGTAGGATTTCAGCAATGGCTTCTTTAAAACTATAATCTCTCATAAACAGAAAGATCATATGGTCATAAAAAAACTTTTACTACACACTGCAACTGCTGAGTAATCAAAAGGGAAAATATTAGCAATATTGCCAAACTGAATTACCACTAACTCTATAGCATACAGCTGGGTTAAGTCAGGAGATTGACACTGATCTGAGCTTAAATGTAGCCAATATTTCAAGGTGAACCTGCTCACATAAAACTATATTTTAAAATCAGCATGGATAAACACCATATAAAGTTATTTAGTACATCAACTGCTGTAAGCTAGAGCACTCTTTACATGAGACAGACAAGGTTTAATGCATAAAGCGGTCAGGTTATAAGTTAGAAGGTTTTGGAAAGGTATATGCATAAAATCCTAAGGCTATCAAAGTACGGCTCAACATTCTAGGACATTGGCAACTATAAAGGACCAAAGGAGAGCAACAGTTGGCTGTTTTGGGGACCATTGATGAAATTCTACTATACCGGGGTTTTTGAACGAGACCACCATCCATGACCAGACTGGACTTTTACTGTTATATCTGTCTAACTTGCTCAAAGTATGGAGACAATTAAATTTTATAGAAATCAAAAGATTTCAATACATATATAAAGCAAACAGCAAAAGAACGATTTCCTTCAAGGAATTAATAATATGGATAGTTTTGTAATAAATTGTAGACTTCATTGGTTGGTTTCAGACTTACTCTATCTTTGTCATCAGCTACATCACAAAGAATGTCATCAAGGTCCAGAATGCCGCCATCACCATGTTCTAACCGGTGAACTACAATCCAGTAGTTGGGGTCCTGTTAATGAAAAATAAAAAATGATTATCATCATTTCAATATACATTGTATATTATACGGCCCTCACAATAAACTATATACAGCAGTCTCTGACCAAGTGTAGCTTACTGTCTTTTATAGTCATTCAAGCACCCGCTATGGGTTAGGTGTTCATCAATTTAAGAGATCAAGACTCAAGGTCTCCTTTTGGAGGATGGTAAGGAGCTCATATATGGAAGGTTAAAAACTGACCCACCATCCCAGGCTTACAGGTAACATTACCTGTAATATCCTGCTTTATACACCCCTTCCAGCAGCCTGTAGAAATGTCATGAGTGCACTTTGCCTGATCAGATGAGTCAAATACCGGTTACCCCCCTCCATCACTGTAGTGTCTCCTGTTGGTTTTTTGTTATGACTTAGTAGTGAGGTAGGAGCAGGAACTATGGTATAGGAAAAGAGAACCTGTATATTCTACACAAAGAGAAGTATGGCATGCCTTCTGTGGCCAGTGGAGAAGCAAATCAGTGCTTTTGCAGGGCGTTAGTACAAGTGAGTGTAGGTAAATAAATGCCAATCACACCAGTGTTCTCCCCAGCCCCTCTTAGCCGGGCGCACCACCTGGCACTTTTTAGTAAACACCCGCCTGTTTTTGGGTGATTACAGATTGTTGGGTCACAATACAGGAGCTGCCACCCAGCTTATAAAACTCTGTTTTGAACACTATACACTATGAGCACTAAATCTCAGCACCGACCTTACCAGTGCCAGGAGCAGAGAGACGAATATTACCATAGTACAGATCTGTAAGAATCTTTAACAATCAACACAACATTAATCCAGAAAAGTCATGACCCCCACCAAAGCTAGACACATGTACTCATAAGAGAACATATGGAGAACACAGACGCAAGTACAAACTATTTATACTTTTATTATAAACCAAAAAAAGAGTAAACCTATCATTTGCTTTCCCAAGTTCTGCACAGCACTCGTTTCCCTCCAAGTTCTACAAATAAAGACGCTGGTTAACAAGACCAGACAAGACGTGAATACAAGAACTGACATTGACATTCTACAAAACATCTGATCAGTTTCTCAGCAGGGCCCTCGGTGAATGATGAACTAAAGAAAATAAATCAAATAGGGAACTTAAAGTTTAGTCTTTTTTCCCCTATAGTATGGAAGCAGTGGGAAAGGGTAAAAGCTTTTGCAATTTTATTGGTTTATGCCTTGTTTTCAAAAAGGAGGTATTTATAGTTTATTTGTTGTGTTTATTTTTCATTATTACTGTAAAACATGCATGAAAGTAATTTTTGTGCAATTTTTACATGCTAAATGTTTGCATTTTTTCAATTTCCTTAACATTCCAGACTCTCCCTCCGGTGGCTATTTGCATATTTCAATATTGCTATTAGCCTCAATAAAAGGCAGATAGGATAGCAATTAGGGGATACAGTAGCATACACAGAATAACCATATTTTCACAGTAAACTACAGGTATATCTTGCCCCATTCAGATTTAAATGTAAATGGGATGCTTCATTATGTACTATAGATATACTAAAGCTACGTACACACGTCAGATTTTTATCGCCCGATAATCGGCATCGGCCAATTATCGGGCGAAAATCTGCCGTGTGTACAGTCATGCATCGTGCAGTCCCTTGTCGTTGGAAAGGATCGTGAAAGATCCTTTCCAACGACAAAAATTGCAAGTGTGTACGCAGCTTTACAGCTGAACACTTTATCTGTATTCCCAGTGCCCACTATCTTAATGCTACTTAAGTGTTTACATAGAAACACCATTCTTTCTAAGTTATTCTTATAGCGAGTGTATTATAGTTATCTTTGGCACATATGTTCTATGTAGTCCTGCTGAACAGATCTCTTTCCCTGAAGCTGAATACCCTATCTGCGAAACGCATCAGACCTTTTACTGACAGATGGTATTAAGTTATTTATACAAGAATGTACAATAAATACTTTTATGTTAGCCAATTGCAAATCAATTATTTTCTCTCCAACATACATGCCACTCTAAACTTCTCCTTCTCCTTTTAATTCGACTGTATACTGTATTTCTCCAGTCAAATTGTGGACAGGTAGAGGTTTAGAAGTAATTCAGCACTTTCCAGCTTGATGTGTCTGTACAATTATCAAAAAAGACACCTTTAGACTTACATACTTTTCTATCAAGGCTCGTGATTATTTAAACCAGGGGTGTCCAACTCAAATACACAGTGGGACAAAATTAAAAATCTTAGACAGTCGTGTGCCAACCTTGAAATTTATTGAAACTAATTGAGGAAGCTTTTCCTTCTCATTAGTTATAAAACCTTGATGCAATCACTACCAGCATCACTTGGATAACAGCAGGCTACACACAGCCTGAGTCACCGCTATATGGGTCACCAAGAAGCCCCTGTAACTCCAAAAGCCTCCTGGCACATCCCACGTGTAGCTGAGGGGGGAGTGCTGGAAATGCCAGACACCAATGAGGGGCTAAATCTTATGAGTGGCCCACCGCTGGAACTCCCTCTTATTCAAATAGTGGCGCTACTACAATTCCATCTATAAAACAGTCCAATGCGAAGCCACACATAGGCAGAGAGCACAATGTTTTAAAGACACAAGTGATGCCAAGAATTGTAGTAGCGGCGCTATTTCAATGCAGCAGCGGGCCAGCTGCAGTTCTTATTTAGGATTCCCTTGGGGGCCACTAAAAAGGACGATAAGGGTTCCCCCACTCAAAAAAAAAATGTCGGGAAGGACAAATTTAAATCACTTGTAGATGTAATGTAAAACAATGCATATTTTGTTTGTTACATAGAACAGCCTTTTGTTATTATTGTGGCTTGGATGACAATCAGACATTTTCAGATCACATATAAATCCAGGGAAACCCCAATGGGTTCGCAAACATTGCATTGCAACTGTACCAAAAACTGCAAACTATCAATAGAAACAAGTTATTTTCCATAGTTAATTTTATAAGATGATCAGGAATGTAAAGACCTAATGACTAAAGTTTCCCTTTAAGTTAGCCAACTCTACTTTAAAAACTAACAACCTACCCAGACTGATCAAATAACACTGCGAGTAATGGAATCACGGCACCACAATCTATCGAAGCTTTTTGGAAAGCAAACTTGTGTACCAAAAGCCTTTGTGGAAAATATGTACCTTTCTGATTACCAAGCCCACAAATATTAAACTCACATGAAGGACAATCCTTTCTGCAGATCTAAACCGTCCGCAAAAGACATGAATAATGGAAGATAGACCACAGGGCCGCTGATGCTGCTAAATAGTTTTCTAAAAACTACCAGCTAGAGATGAATGTCTTCACTTTACAGAACTCAGCAGAAAACAGCCAGCTTCAAAACTTAACATAAGAACAGAATTAAAGATCATTGCAGAAATTTTAGGTCTTTAACCAAACAAAATGCATTTTTGTTGGTACCGACATAGTAGCAAAAAAAAAAAAAAAGTTGAAAAATTTAATAAGGGACAGTGTTCAACCTAGAAATTTTCTTTTTGAGCTGGGTGGGAGAAAATTGTAGAACGAAGGGTAGTTGAAGACTTGCCTCACAATAGAGTGCTCTTTAATGGCTGCTAGAGGCTGGCGCCATACCAGCTGCTCGATCACTTGCACAGCACTGGTTCCTAAATGACCAGCGTCTGCACATTTGACAGCTGGTGGCAGTGAGTTGCAATTCACCACTTACTACCACTCCTATTCATTCTATATGGGGTAGGCACAGGAAAAAGCTAGTTGTAGCATCACCCCTCTGAAGCAGCACTTCCTTGGCATGAAGAAGCAAAAACCGCACTGCAACCCCATGAACAGTCTGAACCAAGCCCTAACTTTTCAGAAGTCTACAAAATAGCAACATGGGCAATTAAAATCCAAACGAGCTTGTAAATGGTGTACAATTTTTGCTGATTGCAAGTTCATGTGGTTGGTTGTTCATAGTAATAAAATCATCAGTGCCTACTTAAAGCCCAATGTTCTCAAGTTTGGGGAAGGGTTAGAACTTTTGGCAGGTTGTTCTTACTGAAATTTCTTTTCACTTCCTGTTCTGGCTCTAATCACCTGTACAGGTGAACAAGATTTGGCAAGTACTGGTGACTTTACTTCGATTTCCATTTATAGGGTTTCATCAGAACAGACCCTCTCTAACATCCAACCAACACTCAAGCATAAGATTTTGCCCTTCTCTCTGGTAAACTTTGTAATGCTCAGGCTGTGCAGAGGCTTCCAAACATGATTTGATCCGATACTGGCAAAAACACAACATACAGTCATTCTTCTTTCCCTCCTTGAATTGCTTTTCCACAGCCAAGATAAAAAGCCAGTAATCATAACGTGTAGACAAGGAAATTCACCTAGATCAAAGCAGATTATTTACTACATCAAAACAAAGTTGTGTCTTTGTTCCGTAAATCCCCAGTTATGAGCATTATTCACCCAAAATACCACAAATTGAAAGGCGGGATTTTTTTCGACAGAAGAGGTCAGAGGTATTTTACAGTCAGATTATACAAGAAATGTCCCATGGAAAACTTTTAAAAGGCGAGGGTGTGCGAGAAAGAAAGTGTGTGCCACTTTAGAAAGGTAGAATGGTATTACCATCACCGAAGCAATGAAACCTGAGTGGGAATGAAGAGCCCGGGACCTCAAACTCACCAATATAAACAATGGTGACATTACCATGAGGGTCTCCACTACACAAATATGATTACAGACCACCTTTGAAACATGGCTAACAGCAAAATTGCTCATTTTCTTCTATCCCATTCTTTGCCACTCTTGGACTGCAACTTTATTTATAGGACTTTAGACCTTTCCTGGGGTCTCAGCATCACTTGGTTGTTACCTGAGCTCTTTGCAGGCAAATTCAGTCTGCTTAGGGGTGCTCTCATCTCCAGACTGATATATACCCCTTATGGTATTGTGATATTTGCCTAACACCTCCCCCCACCACCACCGCTTTCCAGGAGCGTATAGTATACCCAGCTCTTCAGTAACCACCCACAAACTGCCGGGTAGTTACTGAAAAATGCCGGGTGGTGCACCCAGCTAAAAGGGGTTAGGGAGAACACTGTAGTGAAAATGTTAATCAGATGCAATTATGTAGCCCCAAAGTGGAAAGAACAATAGATACCAAATTATATTTTTGAGCATCTCTTTATTACAATGGAAATCATGCATCTACATTAAGGGCAGGACTTGTGGTCATAGGAAATAGGTGGTAAGCAACTGTCTGACCTCAATCTGTTAACAGGAAACTAAAACGCACAGGAGGTTTTTGCTGTGCGGATACACATAAATCTATACAATGGGTTTATGAATGTGTGAAGTTCAGATCTAAAACTATCCTTTGAATGCATAAAGAGCACAAAAAACAGTATAGTTGCCTAAAAGTAAAAGTAAAGTGCCTTGAGTTAAAAGTAAAGAAAATAAAGACAGACAATTATAGATGAATCTCTGTAAATAATGGGTAGAGACATGCCTAAATTACCAGCTAATGATTCACACCAGGAAAATGTACAACTATAATCTAGAACATATCAGCCTACACCAAAAATCCAATGCTTTGTGAACAAACATAAAACACTAACTAAATATCAATCAAAAAGCAGTTAGAGTTCAGAATTGGGATAACATGTAAAACAATGTGGTTTAGGATCTCCTAATCCTGCAGGCACACTGACAGGTATTATTGTTCTATTCAATATATAATTTAATTTGGCTGTAAATGGGCATAAATAGTAGATAAATGTTGTCTCTGTGCTAAGTTTGTGTGCTTTTTTATAAGGTATTTCATACACACAATGTGCACCCCGAGTTATTTAGCTTTTAAGTATTTTTGAAATGCAATTTTTGTCCAATTAACCTAATACAATAGAATACAGGTGACCTTGTTTAAACCCTGACCTATGTACACACATCAGATACAAGTTGCCAGAGATGAACAGTCAAAGTCATAATCAGGGGACATTGGGAAAATGATGGTCAGTGTGAAGAATTCTCCCCCGTGCGGTGCTGGTCCAATTTCCACCCTTATAGCCATTGAAAAAGATTGTTAGCGTGTGGCTCTGTCAAGTGGGAGGACAGTCAGCCAAAGCTCAAAGAACCCCTGCAAAACTCTGGAGGAACCCGAGGATTCCCCAAAACCATGGCTTAGAATGGCTGCTATAAAACAAACTGAATACATGTAAAATGTCCTTTTAAATGTTTGTCAAGCTAAATGGTACAATAATACAACTGTGTAATCTTGAAAATCCTTCAGAGCTTCCCTTTAGGTATTGTATAAAGTGGCCTATATACCTCACACAAAGGTAAAATACAAAGCTGTGGAACAACAGGATTAGCAGCAGCAAAGAGGTCAAAAGTACAGCAAACATTTTTTTAAGTAGGATTAGAAATATTGAGCTGGTGCTTTGTCTTGCTAAAGTGAGTGTCATTATAAGGAACTTTTATCAGATTCATTTTTACAAAAATGAATTTAAATTGAATATATCTACTTAAATTTTTCACGTTTCACATGATTTTTTTTTTATGTAATTAAGTATGGGTGAAGAGACAGATGGGTTAATAAGTGATGCTCCTAATTTTAGCATTATTATTCTGTATAACTCTGGATGCTGCACTTGTTTTCACACATAAGACGTTTATAATGTTGATGGAAATTCCTAATGCAAAGTGGCCCGATACCTTGTTTTGGAGCAGCAGAAAAGATTGATATACGTTGCAATGATGCCCAGGTGACAGATCCAGGAAAGGCAAAATATTTACTCAGCTGTCAAAAGACAAATCTTCCATCTATCTAGTATGGTTTATCCATAACCCCGAATGGAGCCAAGGCATTTGTGCCTGATACAAACCAGACTGGTCCACTTGTATAATGATGAGCAGGAATGAACAAGGAAGAGAATGAGGGCAGGATGGATTTACCAGGTGGGGATCACTCAATGGATGACTTCATTAATGAAAAGTTGTACTTTATAGAGGAGATAAACCTAAAGTTGACTTTTTATAGCAATAGTGAGTGGCAATTTCTGCTTTGCAATAAAACAAACTTTCGTGACTGCATTTTTTTAAATCTAAACTGTCCTCTTTAAGCTTTGTCGCCAACACCAGCAACCTCACAATGTCTTTGGCCATGCCGAAAGAATTTAACTCCTGCGCATACGCACACAAATTTATTAATTCCCAGCTGCCAGCTAAGACACAATCATACAATGCGCTGCACAGAACACAGTGTACAATAAAAGTAGATTCTGTTCAGGACAGTACGTTGATTTTATTGCAGAACAGACATCGCCTGACGCTTCTGCAATAAAGAACCTGCCCACTCACAATTTGTATATTTTCTTTTAACATTTCCACAGTAATGGTTAATAAATTGAAAGAAGACTGTGGAGGAAAAATAAACAATGGGTGGGACAGGAAACCATTGCCCAAAGCAACTAGTTTGATTTCAAACCATAAACATGTTTAAAAAATAAAGATGAATGATTGTAAGCTCCGTTGGGCAGGGTTCTCCGCTCTTCCTGTGTCATAGTTTGAATTTGTTGTGCAGGCTTGTCATCTACAGCCCCTATTTAATGTACAGCCCTGTCAGATGATTGAGCTTTACAAAAAAAGGATGATGGCGATAATCATAATAATATAAGAGTGAATCAGACATAACAACTCAGTGTTTAACTAAAACCTTCCTAGTTTTGATATAGTAACCAGTGGAAAAGAAACCAGAAAAATAAGGAATGAAGAACAACTGTCAGGAAGTGTTAAAACAAGGATTAAAAGTCAGGAAAAAAGGAACAAAAGAGCAGCTACCTCACAGATTTTAATATATTATGTTAAAAAGCAAAAAGCAGAAACTGTGGATTTGGTATCATTTAACTATTACGTTATATTACCAGCAGAGACTATAAATACCAGGATGGGAGCCCACCAAATGTATATCATGGACATTGGTTTTTCTTTGTTTTTTTCTCTAGCTATACATACTTACAAGTTATATCTTTATAGTATCCCATCATGGAAGGGGTTTAAGTTTACTCTAAATGGTAATACATTATGTGGCCATGTAAGTACAAACAATGAAATCAGTAACCCTTCATGAAGCAACAATGGATGATGCTACCCACCCCAGAGTCTTCAACATAAAAAAAGCCTCTATTACCCAAAAATGGTCAGATAGGTAGGACAATAAATCTAATAGTGAACTATGCTACAATATGGGCATCTCTAAATGCTTTTCAGTGGCTGCAAAATATGAATAAATATTTAATGATTTCCTATTTTTCTTTATAAGGTTTTAGGTTTATAAGGTTAGGACTTAAAATATTCGCCACATACAAATTAAGTATGGAAGAAGAGTATTTGATATTCTTCTTCTATTCATCCAACAGTTGGATGTGGTTGTTTTCCCTAAAGCCCTTAGCTTCCTTGTTGCTGCTAAAAAAAAAAAAAAACAGACTTGTTAGTTACCAGGCTCAATAGCTCAAGCTAAAATGTACACATAATTATATATGTATAATTATATCAGTGAATCACCCTTCCTTTTCTTAGGAAACTACTAATGTGGTCTCTCTCAACATACAGAAAAGCAGAAAAGGATTGGAACCCATATATTATTGTTTATTTTCCAGTCCTGGCAGGAAGATTTCCTTTTATTTCTTGCTGTAAAGTCACAACAGGAAGTGAGCAAGAACCCTTGCTACATTTGTCCTCTTTGGAAAATTTTCCTCACCTTTTGCTCCAATTTTAATTTTTAAATTTAGAGTTTCATCTTAAGTAATGTTTTCATTGAGTGTTTAGCTGAACAAAAAGAAGATGAATCTCCCCAGCAGGGACACAGAGAGCAATAAAAGAATTGATAGAGGGTCTAACTTTAGCAAGATCTATCCAAAACTAAAATGTAAAGTTTCAACTTAACAAGACTTTAAAAATAAATTCATAAACCTAAAATATTAAATAAACATACTCATATCCAGCAATATAAAAATAAAACTGATCTTGCTATAATATGCCCGGTTCCCTGGCTGTTAGGCTAAATTGCTAGCGTCTGTATTTTCTGAGTATATCTAAGAACTGCCCTGGAGCAAGCATGCAAATCTGGAATGTCAAAAAAAAGTCTCTTCATAATTATTCTGGGTTAGGTTAGTTTTAGGTGTTGAACCAAAATGATAAGCATGTTGGCCAAGTAACTAGATTTCCCAAAATTGAGAAGGCAGCAAAGGCAATCTTAACAAAAGTTTTCCTGCAGCTGTAAATTCAGAAGAAAGAAAAGAAAGGTCATTTCCAATTTTGCTGGATGAATTTTAAAAAATGCAAATGTTCAGAAACTGAAAATCACTCATTATGAAAAAAAAAATGTTCAGTTGAAATACTACATTATTAAATTAGAAAAAGAGGTGGCAAAATATTCATAAAATATGAACACGGGAAACAGAAACTGCACACTCAGTCGTTTTTCCACTTGCTTGATTCCGATCAATAGCAACAAAATCAGCAACGTTAATTGGTGTTGTGGTGAAGGGCTTTGAATGATAAGCTGTCTCAATGTTGGACTTCAACAGCTCTTTGCAATATTCTGGAGAGCAGTAGGCAGGCCTGCCAGCACTCTCTTTAACTAGGTGTGTGTAAATCAATGCTGCTGTACAGCCAACATCCAAGCAGTAGAACGTCTTCTCCGGAGAGATCCGACATGGCTGCCATCCATAACGCCATGAGTAAATCTTTTAATCTAGCCACATGTCATCTCCTTTTCTGAAGCCTAATTGACACGTCCTTTCTCAATCCTATTTTGTAAATCTTTTTTAACGCTGTGGCACTTGTAGAGATTGGACAGATAGAGGTTTAATCCTAGGAAATGCACGGTACATTAACTACAGTGGCAGACAGAAGATATCAGGGCCTGCAGCCAGGGAGTGACTTCTAGTCTACATCAGAGACCCCAAATCATCATAGCTAAGCATCTCTATCCTATAAAGGACACAAAACTCCAAACCCAAACAAAAACTTACCACTGGCGTTTTTAAAATGCTTGCTTATGAATTTAAAGAATCTATCAAAATCTATCTAACAGAAAAATGGTCTCCCCCTAAAAACTGAGACGTGACATTCCAGGTGCAACTTAGTTTAAAGTGGAATCTAAAAAGTCAGCACAAAGCAAACGATAGCATTTCATTATATACAGCAAAATTAAACGTTTCTATTATTTATAACCCTTTTCAATTTTTGTGTTGCGAAAATGCATTCCCATGCGTGCTACTGCAACATACAGTAATAAAGAAAACACAAACTGGTAAGTTGCAGTGGCATTATTTTCCTAGGCACCATATTTGATGTCCCACTAGTTGATAAACTACAAACAACACTGGAACCTTTAATTTTTTATAATCTTTCCCAACCATTTTAGGATGGGGGAACCCCTAAAGCAAGGGTCATCAAACTTTCTTGGCCACAAGGCCATTTCAGTGGTGGGCAGGATCACACTAGGCCGGACTCCTTCTCGAGTCCCGCCCAAATGGCTCCACCCCCCACTAGGGATGCCCCTGAAGGGAATTCCCTCACCTACACAATGCATATGGGGGAGAGGGAATGTTCCCTATTTCCCCCGGCCGGCATTAACACTTCCGCCGCTGGGGTAAAGAGGGAATTTCTCTTCTGGGAGACACAGCAAGAGGAGGCTCTTAAGCCAAGGCTTGCCGGCCGGCATTAGGCCGGATCGGCCAGGGGGCAATAATCCAGGACAAACTACCAGCTAGCCCATACCTGGCCTAAAGGCCGGAGTTTGCTGACCCCTGCCCTAAAGGAACAACAATTGCTATTTCCACAGCTCACCGCACTATAGTGTTCAGTTGTAAAAATGACTCCTACATTGCTGGGCAGTGGAAGAATGTCACCCCTACCGATAGCCAAAAGGATCATTAGTGTCACTTAAATTTATCCGAAGAACAAATTGCTCATTGCTCAAGGAACCCCCTAACAATCTCTGGATGAACACTGGTTGAGAAACATTGCTATAATACATGGTGTGCTATGTACAATGCTTAAAAGCCAGTACCAGCATTTGTGTCACCTAAAGTTTCTTACACCCTTTGTAAGTTACAACGTTCAATTATAATTTATGTGTCTGTGTGTATATGATCACCTAAAGAAGCTTGGCAAAAAGGGAATCTAAGTGAAGAAAATTCCGAAAACACAGACATCTGTTTGGGCCGGAATGGTCAGTATAACTCCTGGAAAGAATCTATACAATGCATTTAAACAGGGGGGGTAGTGACACATAAAAGGGGAGAGGATCAGTAGCGGATGTATAGGATCTGCAGACCAAACTTGTGGTGTGTTTGCAGAGCAGGAACAGAAATTGGCGGACATACTAAACTAATAAAACTTATTGACCATGGCTAAGGAGTTACACAGAAACAGCAGATCAACACCTCACCAGCACAACAGCTAATAAATTTGCTGGAGCAACCCTTTAGCAGCTTGGTCACCCACAGAAAGGTTACCCAAAGGAATAACCCAGACAGCAAAGGAACCATCCACTACAGTGTTATCCTCAGCCCCTTTAAGCTGGGCGCACCACCAGGCACTTTTCACAACTCACCTGGCTGTTTTTGGATGGTTACTGTCACAATACAGGGGTTGCCACCCACATACATCTTCTTCCCAACAGGCTCAAAATAAATTATTGGTTGAGCACTGCACTATAGAATAACCAGCTCAAGGTGAACTGCATATGTATATTGTTTGTGCAAGGCATCAGAGAATTAAAATATACAAGGCTAAATGTATGGTAATTGAAGCTAATTACCATAAGTGGGTTAATTTATCATGGAAACATTGCAACCCTGCAAGATTAAATATCTTTCTTTAGATGATTCACTCTCTTGCGTATTACAGATTGGGAGCGTACAACACTCATTCATAGACTTTGCCGACACAGAATAAATACTAGCTTGGAACATATGTCCTCAGTCGCCAACATTGGGGTCATTCCAGCATTCTACATGAAGTGGATGCCATGCAACAAATAGAAGGGGTACACATAGCAACCTGTTAGCCCCTCAAACACTCGCACTGCAGAGCAGGAAGACGCTACCATGCAGTGTCTCCCGAGAGAGCAGCCCAATGTGAACAGAGCTTTATTATTATACAATAACTAATTAGCAATACAATTAGTTTTTCCTGGTTTCTCATTACATATATAGGAGTATACGCCACCATTATTGTAACTTTCACCTTAAATAACTTCATATCTCCCAAACAGCTTCTGCAATATATAATGATATATAATGATGCATCAATAATATAAAGCCATATCTCTGCCAAAAAAACAGCAGTTCAGGATAAAATTATTTCTCACTGCCATAAATAAATTGTTTGCACGCCTCCACCTACTATACTGAAAAGAAGAAATGAAAACCCCTTTATTTTGTATCGTGGTGGACTCATGGACATTTAAATTGTTATCCGAAGAAGATTGTGACAGGCTTTTCACAGTTTTAAAGAAAGTGCTTACCAGTTAATTATATGTCTATTACGAGGGCCATTTTTCAGACCTAATGTGAGCGGTCTGCAAATATTTGCTTCAACTTTGCCCTTGCTATTCAGCCCAGAGTTGAAAGTGGTTTTCTTTAATTTTCCAGAGTCATCAGCTTTATTTCTAAATTATTTAATAAGTTTAAAAAAAAACTGTCACGGGGCACAATAGTTTAGAGACTAGAAATCTAGACTTGAAGCACCAGGGACACAGATTCATAGTTTGGCACAATCCACATAAAGTGTTCTCCCCTTTTGCATGAGTTGGACCTCCAAAATTTATATTGTAGGTTATGTTTGGGAGATTTCACTATAACTTATAGCAGGGATAAAAAAAAAAAAACTGAGAGACCACGAGTAACAAGGTCAAGGCCTTTGGCTACGTACACACGTCAGATGATTCTCATTTATCACTTCAGGGCTGCTATCGGACGAGAATCTGACGTGTGTACAGAGCTTGTCTGATGTTGTTCATAGCTCTGTTCTGGTGGATCCACGAACAAGTATAGGATAAAGCGGGGTGCCCTCTCCTTTGTATGTACAGCACTCGTTCATGCATCTTTCATCCTTTCCAACGACAAAAATCTAACAAGTGTACAAAGTATTTGTAAAAGCACTGCGCAATAGGTTGGCATAGTACATGATAATACTTGCTAATTTTAGTTGCCTGTTGACAATCTGATCATTGTGCCTCTCACCTCAGGACTTTTGACGTTTATAGACTTTCCTGATACTTGTTCTGCATTGGCGGCTAAAAGTTTTGCAAAATGTGGGATAGTAGAACAGCCATGCAGCAATTTCAGAATGAGACCTGTAATGACAGTTAAAGGCAGCAACACCAACTCCCCATAATAGGGCCACAGAAAGACTTAACTTTGCCCATTCTGGTTGGCAACATTAAGATTATGATGTAATTATTTATTTGAAATCAAACCCTGACCTTAGCAGGTATCCCATGAATGTCTTTGTAATATGTTGCCACTTTATAAATAAAAGATAATAAGAATAATGTTAGCTGATAAGAAAATGGCACCAGTTCTTCTACTATAAAGGACAGAAGAGGCACTAAAAAGTTTATTTCATCCAATGTCTGGTGTGCACTGCCTTGTCTGGCTATGTCTACCACTACTGCTACTAGGAAAGAGATGAGCAAAGATGAGAAAGTTACAAGACCCATCCAGCTGGCTATAAATTATCCATTTATTTGTGTACAGGAGAGACAAACTGAAAACCAACCTCCTGTCATCGGGTATGAAATGTTATGTCATAATAAGCATTTCAACCTAATGGGAAAAAAGACCTTGGGAATTCATTTGCCTAATAGAAGAACTTTTTTTGAAAATTCCAACAAGAATTGTTATTTTATTTTCTATTCTGACCTGAACAAGTTCGGCCTGTGATCTGGATGATTTGGGGCAACACAGACAATTCTAGACAGCATTGTGTGATCTATTTACGGACGAGGAACACTTAAAATAATTTAGAGGTTTGAAGACCCCAATAAAAAACTGATTATTTGGATTAGCTGGCAAAATAAACCTTCCAATGGTAGATAGTGGAAAAATGCCACCTTTACAAACAGCTAAAGAGATTGCTAATTTCATGGTACTGTCATGTGTAGCTGGCCCTAAAACTATGCAAGCACCATCAAGCGGGAGAGGTCAATGGGCCAAAGCTCAAGGAACCCAAGAAATCTCTTTAGGAACTTTAGGGTTCCATAGAATGCTGATTGAGGATGGCTAATCTAGAGCCATGTAGCTTCTACCCATTCCCAATAAACGATGCTAGAGAAAATGTAAAAAGCATTCCAAGTCAAAGCAATGCAGGGATAAGGTCACACAGGTGAAGAGCATGAAGAGCTCTGTTCTATACAGGAACGTATTGACATGTAACACTTGTTACATGTTACACGTAAAAGTAAAGGTAGAAGTAGAACAATATTGCATTTAAAAGCAATGGGATCATTTTCTTGCAATTAATTATGACCAAAATATTATTAAATAAAACTAAGAGAAACAATCTGATCTATGAATTGCTTTGATAATTTTTTGCGGTCATAAAGGAATTTTCTGTCTTTTGCAAAATCGGAAAAGGTTTCTTCTTCCTGGGGGTTTGTTTTTGTTTCACACAGTCTTCACTCTCCATTACAAACTTGTTTACTAAGAATACAATGTAAATGGTGGGTAACAAGACTAGCAGATCTTTCATTAAGAACAGGCCATTAATATCTTCCTGTCCTTTGATATCTCACTCAACCACTGTGACAGGCCTTGCAACTTAACCATTTATTTGTAATTATAGAAAACGAATAATTAGCCAGCAAAAACTATACCATAAAAAAGACCCTTTAAAAACCAACATTCACACATTGCCATTTTAAATTGATGAATGACTGCAAGTTATTTAGGACATTAAAGTGCATTGTTACTCAAATATGGTTGCCAAAGGAGCAGAATGCATGCAAAAATAAACAACTATTTAACATTTCTCTGATCCAGCACTTTAAAAGGCACAATAATGTGTTACTATGGATTGCCTTAGTGTACTGTGGTGCTAATATAAATAAATGCCACCACAATGTACTAATGCATTTAACATGCATTAATGTGAGTGTTACCACAATATTCCTTATGGCTAGCGGTAAATAGGTCCTTAGGCTACGCGCACATAAGATGATTCTCGTCCGATAATCGCCTCAGGACTGATATCGGACGAGAATCTGGTGAGTGTACAGCACTCGTTGATCCATGGACGAGGAACGATCGTAATGAAAGTGAAAGGGAGAGAGCGCAGCGGGGTGCCACTCTGTCGTTCTTCACCCTCCCCTCTCCATAGAGCAGACAGGCGTTCATGCATCGTGCAGTCTTTTGTCGTTGGAAAAGAATTGTAAATCAATTATTGCAAGCATTGGAGTTGATGCTTTGGTTTACATTTAGAAGGATAACTTATCCCAAAAAGTATTTATAATGCAATAAGTAAATCTGAACTGTGGTGGAAGCAAACAATCCTTCACGGCTCCTGGCGGCTGGCACCTTATCAGTCACTGCTTCCATCATAGATTTGACATGGGTGGTAGTGAGGGGAAATGAACCACTCATTAGCCAATTTTATTGTCTATTGGGCTGCCACAGGTAGACGCTATATGTAGCACCTCCTTTACAGCAGTTTATAAATTCTAACTAACTGCGCACAAAACAGCATTCTGCTCCTTTAGAGAAAATATGGTTTGACTAAAGCTGCATACACATGTGCAATATTTGTCAATGGAAAGGATCATTCACGATCCTTTCTAAGGACAAAAGACTGAACAATGCATGAACAAGTGCTGTACCATACAGGGCCTTTCTGCTATATGGAGACGGGGAAGAGGGGAGAACGAACAAGCGGCCCTCAGCTGCACTCTCTCCCCTTCATTTCCATTACAATCGCTTGTCATCCGTGGATCTGCCAGGACGGATGTCGAGTGCTGTACAGATGCCAGATTTTTGCCCGATATTAGCCCTGAGGCGATTATCGGAGAATCATCTGACGTGTGTGTGTAGCCTAAGGTTACTCAGCACTCAAGACAAAAATAAAGAAATCAATGCTTCAATACATAGCTAGAGAGAGAGAGGTTAAAATCATATTACAATACATATTAACAATGAAAAGGCTAATTGAGGAGGATAAAACAAACGTAACCCAACAGAAAGAAGTCAGAGAATGAACTGGCTCAATAAATTATATTGATCAATTATGTACTCAAGACAAATCTTCTAGAAAAATGACTCACTGCTGTGGAATCAAAACAGGAAGACAGCTTGGAGCGCTACCTGTGCCAGATATGTATAGTTTATTCCCAAAGTGGCAATTCACACAAACAGAACAGATCAGTCACCTTGTCTTTTACTTTTCTCTTGACAATTTCAAAGCTATTTCTCTAGCAAAGTTCGCAATAAAAGAGCTTCTGGAAGACAGTAAAACAAAGCTGGCTCCTGGAAAGCATAAACCAGAAGTGGCATTTTACACAATAAGTGTGTTAAGAAAAATGCAAGGGCTGCCATTATGACCTTCTAAAAACGATACTTGCTTGAGGTAAATCATCAAAACCACATAGAATATTGAAATCTCTTTCACTCTGACTTGCATACTTGTTCTAGATCAGGAGGTGAAGAGAACTTAGAAACCTCTTCAGGATTTCTTGCAGAAGAAAGGATACCAGGACAAAACACAGGGACAATGTGCATATATTAGATCCGAGACAATAATTTTATTAATTTTGTTTTTGTGGTGCTTCCCAACCTCGTAGATTGTAACCTCTCCAAGCCAGGGTCCTCTACTCTTCCTGTGCCACTGTCTGCATCTGTTATGGTTAATTAATAAAAAAAAATAATAATAATAAAGCGCAGCGTAATATGTTGGCGCTATATAAATCCTGTTTATTATTAATAATGACAAGTTAGGAATGGCAGTGGAACAAAAGTTCCACCTTTAAAAATTTTGAATCAGGCAGGTTAATTGCAGAAAGGCACAGGTGATGTCCCTTCTGGAATATTCCTTCATACCGTCCTAATTTCAGGTTGGTCAAAAACATTCTTCACCCCTTATCACATACCTAGCCACAATGTGGATTCCTATTTATTACTGGACTCATTAACTTACTGGAAAAGTCTGCTGGTGCCAGAGCATAGCCAGCAATAAAATGAAGGTCTGTGTATTTCTGAGGTCATGTCAGGGTACGGTCTCGCTCCCCATGTGCTTGTTTATCTTATTTCCTTGAAATTGTTATTTATTCACTACACTATGTGGTGAGGCGACAGCAATTGTATTTCCATTTTTCATGTGAATGAACTTAGTACACAAGAAATATATCTTTCTAGTCAGTCTAGAGACAGCGGGTTTTATTTGCTGAACTGGTCCATGACCATGTGTACACAAAGTCCAAGTGCTTCATTAATTTGAAAGGTAACTTTTCACAAAGGATGAAAGGCTGTTTCACATGCTACAATACTGAACATTTATCACGGCAAAGGGTCAACAATATTTTGCACGGCCAAATGAATCTCCTGCATTATACGGCTGCATGAATATATTTTTAAGTATACATATACAATTAGAATAACTAGATCTTTATCTGCTCAATCCATAAAAAATGTATTGGGTTTTCATGACTCTCATGGAAATGTCTTACTATTTTCAGTTCAAAATCAAATAAGCTATACTAATTAAATTGCAAATACCAATTTAAAACTTGAAGCTTTCTGCCACAGGCTGAACCGTGGGCCCCAACTGTTCCCCTTCCAGATGAATGGGATCAGTTGGGAACCATTTGCAGAGGACAAGGATTAGCCACATGGTTGTTTTTCCTATTCTGGAGGGAGAATCACACAGCAACCACAATCATATTTATCTGCGTTGCAGGTTGGTGTTCCTGGACTCACAGCAGAAGTTCGCTATGCGCTCAGGCTAGCCGGCCATGAAGTATAAATACGGACAACAAAAAAAAACTCCTTTTTCAAGCTTACATCTATACCTGGGCACCGTGTCTACACCCCCAGGATATTACTGTTAAGTATACAATTCGACTTTTATTTTTTGAGGTTTAACTGATATTTTCACAGCTTTCTGCAATACTACCTAGAACAATCTTGATCATTTCAACAAAGAACTAAATGTAGTCGACCATCACAGTAATGTTCTTCAGGACCAGGGTAGGTCACCATTTGAGTGTCAATGAATACCTAACACCTTACAATGATAATTTTACATGACAGGTGTAATTTAAAGCTTTAGCCAGATATTAATGGTACTAAAAATAAATCTAGTAAAATTATGATTCACCAAAACAAACAGAAATCCTTTGCTTTGAGGCACTTCACACAAAGCTTTGTGTAATATTTGGAACTACTCCATAACCATGGACGGATTTCTTAAAACCCAACTTCATGCTCACCCTTTCCAACACCCAATGCACCCTATAACTTCCAGTATTTGTTTTCTATAGGTACTCCCCTATAGAACATTCTCCGGTTTACCATTTTGTTCGATGTCTACCGACCACAGGTGAAGAGAGCTGGTAGTAGTAAGATCACTCAAGCAAGCCAATCAGATTGCAGGCTTGATTATGCTTTTTACTGGGCATGTTAAGAAACAAACAAAAAAATATTAAAGTGGATACTACTGCTAAATTTGATCCTAGCCTGCAGCATACCATAATTAGAAGATTGATATTCTGATTTAATGCTTCATTCAAGGGTACCCAAATCTTTACAACTACCTCGGCAACACTACCAACCTTCCAACTTTCTCCAGTGCCAACTTCTGGATACTGGGTTCTATTGAACCCAAAGAATATCTATTGGCCAAATTAAGCGAGGGAACAGCTTTAGAGAGGAGGTGAGCATTGCATCCCCCCGCCAGTCTTTTATTGTAAACTCAGCACTGAGTTGAGCATCAAATATAGAAAAACATTCCATTTTTCCAACCACATTTTAATTAGAAAACAAAATGTTGCAGTGACAGAGGAGATCCCGTTGACTGAGACAATGGTAATGGTATAATCTATTGTCTATTGTGAAGCTGCCAACAAAATTCGAGGATATAGGATCCTCAGCTTAAACCCCCCCACACATTCAGCAGCTTTCCTGCTATGTAACAACATTATACAGAACATGGAAAGTTCATTAATTATGGATACAGCAGCCAGCGATTAACAACTTTCATTTTAGCTGAGCACAACACATGGCACAAAATGCAGCATAAAGGGACAAAACTAATAAATGTCAGATAATGAGAGTTATTTGTTAGACAATCCTGGACTTCTTGGAGGGTTATGAATTTTTTTTTTTTAAATTACAAAAGATCTGGGATTTGACTGAAAAGCTGGATACGTTTTAGATACACATACAGTATAGTATATAGTAAAAGTACCGCTACTAAAACCAATGTACAGCTATCAAAACCAGCAGACTCATTAACAGGAGTGCAGTGTTGGTGCACCCCGACATACCTAATATTGCACATAGAGCATTCTAGGCTAAAAAAAACAAAACCTTCTGCAGTCTCTACATACAAAAAAAAGTCCATCAAGTTCAACCACTAAGGAATAAAACACATCCCAGATCAGAACTATATGTGAAAAATGGATTTCAGATGGCCACTTTACAATGCTAATTCACATGATAAACCTTGGCAGTTTTTACTTATTATTCATTTATGGTTAAAATAATGCTGACACATGCTCTAGTGATTCATATGAAGTAAATGGCCACTTTAAGTCAAGCAGACTGATACAGAATACATCACATAACTACTTATTGAACAAGTCTATTTGTTGGTTAATCTAAATAAGGTTTTGTATTGAACCTATCCTTTAAATTATGACCCGGTGTCACAACAGGCTTCCCAGCCCTGAAAACTTGTCATTCTAAGTGGCTTCACCTTAGTCATGTGGGAAAAGGTGTGATTCTGTTTTCCTGTATTACTCAGCTTCAATAGAACAATGAGGTTATTTAAAGAAATATTTCAGGTTACCTTTCCAAAACAAAGAGAACCTGTCATTAAAATATACACAACAGACTTAGATAGAACAAAGATGTCCATACAACGGTTTCAATAAACCTTTTCCTTTACATGTCCTGGCTGTCCTGAATCCAGTCCTCTGATAAAGGTGACACATGTCACCTGTGTCATGTCTGTGCTCATGATCTCACATCACAAGCTGCTAAACCAACGAAGATCAGTCTGCTGACCACAAATGATTTAGACAATCTCATTCTACAGTATTACACTCAGAAGATGGTGCCGTATGGGGGGCAGAAGTCACAGATCAAATTTTGGTGAACGATAAAAAAATAAAAAAATAAAAACTGCAGAAGACCACAGATGGAGCAAAAATGCAACAGGAAAAGGGAATATTGGCGCAATGGGATAAGCAAGCTTTTCTTAAAAAGTGCACTGATGTTTGGAGGTTGTAGATTTTATCATTAGTTTAATATACCACATTTTACTCCCTATTTGGAGTTTAATACATTTCAACATAAACATTAGTAATTATTGTGCCTAGGTAGTGTCGGAGAATACAAATTCAAGCAGTCATATCAACCTGAGTGCTCTCCCCAGCCATTTTTAGCCAGGTACAAAACATTTTAGTAATCACCCCGGTGTTTATGGGTGGGTACTAAAAAGTTGGGTCACAGTACAGGGGCCACCATCCACCTTCATCTTCTTACCACTCAGCTTAAAAAAATTCTGGGGAGAACACTGAAACCCCATTATAATAAGTAGCCTGAACTGATTAAAATATATATTTATAAACAATCTATGCAAAGATGAACTGAAAATAAACACAGACCCCAAACTCTAACACAACATTGACACTGAATACCATTTATTACTTTCTGTCAGTGGAATTCCCCTTGATTTCTGCCCAAACTGACCTTCACAAGTCATTTAAATTTCTAAAATGGGATACCTTTGTTCTTTTCTATCAATCACGCACACAGGGTTCATTTATGCAGAAAAACAAAAGTATGGCTTTCTTATCTGCAAAAAAGCACACAAAGCCTAGTTTCCATTAACTTTAGGGTAAAAGTCCATTCTTTATCTCAGCCCAGAGCCCCCTGGTCACAAAATAGTGCATGTTCCCACAAGTGTCACCAAACCCTATCCCACAGTGAACAAACAAATGGAATACATGCATGTTAATAGTTTTATTTGCTAGAACTTTTTTGTTTTCTGGATAGCCAGTCTTGGTCTGAAATTAAAGGGACTGTCTTAAAAAAATTGCAGGTAAACCTGTAAACCTATATAGGCATTTAGCACATATTAAAAGGTTTGCCTGAAGATTCACTAGAGAGGGTAACTGACAATAAAGAATCTACCCATTGCTGTGCTGATAAATTGTTCACATGGCTACGTAGTATGAACACTGGTATCAATGCTTTCTAAACATTTGGCAAATGTTACCACGCCACCATTGCTTGTGCTAATCTAATAGGGAAGTGCTATGAACGCTGCCCAGCAGCTACATATGTTGGGATATAATTGTCTCTTTTGCCAAGTTGGTGCCTAGAAAATTTTGTATTTTATAAAAGGAGGTTTCACAGTGACTAGGCAATGGTTTGGATAAGCACTTGGACATGGAAAGTGATGACTCTCACAGCAACTATCATTTATATCCCTGAACTTTCAAGAAGGTGGGGGGGGGATAAAAGGATTATGGGGAATATGTTCAGTGGAATTCTTTCCCCCAAATTCTGGTGGCAATATTGTAGGATGGAGTCCATAGCCCTGTATAAACTCAAACAAGTCAGTATGGTGCTTACTTAAGGCTTTCTTTCCTCTGCAAAAAATGAAGCAGCTTAAGTGCTAGTAAGTTAGGTATACTCATTTTTAGATGGCAGGGGCACCCTTTTACTTTGCCTGGATACCAATAATACTCATCCAAATTCTGAAAGAAAATAAAAATGTACACACAAGAAAAGAAGCAGCGTATTGCAGTTCATGCTTACCACAAAGAGAGTCTAAAATAAAAAGTTACGGATTGAGTTCTATGGGATTGATTAATATATGGTCACATAGATATGTGTTGATACTGTTTTGTTTTGACTGCTGCAGAAAACAAACCTTCCCAATAAAAATTAAAAAAAAAATAAATAGTATTAACAAGTAAATAAGAATATAAATAGTAATAAATAGGAATATGTAACACTCCATAACCTATATGTACTAAAAATGTCAACCGGAACTCCCTTGCCTGGGAAGGCGGCTGTCAAAAACCTGAAATACATTATTTATTATGTTTACACTGACTAAAGTATGAGGTGCAACAGCAAAGCATGTCATTGCATGATCGTGACACACCTCAGAGACTGGAGACAAAAGATGCTTTCAAGTAGACAGAAAATACATATGTGTTCCCCATACAGCAATGCTGCGATACCGCCACATTTTATAGCTTACACTGAAAAGGTGACGCTGGCCAGTGAGCGAGAATGGAGCCCAGAAATAGATTTATCTGCATGCGCAGCTGTGGTGCAGTTTGGGCAATAAAAGATGAATGACTTTCCTACCTAGTCACGGATTTACTTTATACACCAGTGATTAGGACACTTTACAGGATGGAGAGTACCATGCAAGCTTTCAATCTCTGGTGAGGTGCACACGTAAATAGATTGCTTCGTTTGCATGATATTTCCCACCTTACACCTCTCTACTGATTCTATCAGGAAGGCTAAACTGGGTCAGACTTGAATACAGAGCACACGCTAGCTTAGGATGTAAAATATTTATTAAGAGCACTACGCAGATGTGACTATATAACCAAGATATGTAAATGACGGAAACCGTGCCAAATTATCGCTTCTTGCAGACTGCAAGCTTCTCGCTGACCAGACACTAAGCTGGAACCTTGCAGACATACTTTTTAATTCAGGAAGTTTGGATTTGTCATTTCAAAGAGTCAATGGGTATTTTTATTCTTCCACAAAATGACAAAACTGGAAGTAATGAAAGAGCCGGTTTATGTTTTTAGCATGGGGACTTTTTTGTCTTATATTATATATGAGACATTAGGCGAGCACAGGGACATGACAGTGATGCAAAACTCCATAGACCCAGCAGCCATCACATTAACAAAAGAATGTTATTAGTCACTTTTTTTTCTTTGATAATGCATTTTATTTATGGGTGGCTTGTAACACACAACTATTAGATACAAAGCAGGGCTGGTTAAAACTACTTGAGGATTCTTTTCCTCTGAAACTTGTAAGTGCTTAATAATAAAAAAATAAAAAATAATCACATTTGCCAGCCAAAGCCTCTTTAATAGCACATTAAAGAACCAGATTAGTGCTAATTAGGCTGCATTGTTTTCCAAACTGGATGAAGAATTTATATTGAGAATTGAGGGGGTGACAGATGGCATTAACATCCTGCTATTCATTGAACCATCCAAATTAGTCCAATAATGCCAAGAATTAGCAGAAATGTTACTTCTCACACAGTATCTCCAGTAGCTGAACTCATTAAAAAAGCACCTTTGTAAATGTATTAATTATTGTATATCCTAATATTATTTGAAATGAAAAGTTTCAGGCTTCTTGGGAGTTCACACATATTTTACAAAAGGGGGACAGACATGGCATTAAACCAGCAGAATACACAGCATATACAGAGCACAAATTAGACACAACATATATGAAGGGTCAAGGCTGAATATTATGCCATTTGTTGGCACGGAGCCTATGCATTCAGTGTACCCATACAAGCAGCAATATTATAAAAAGTAACTCTTATTGTTTTTAACTCTTTATTGTTTACAGCAAACTAGTTTGCATTAAGTGATTACTTGAACCACACTCTTCTGTAGAAGCCTATTTAAAACCAACAATAAATATCTCTATGGTATTTGTGTTGTTTGAAACATTGATTATAGCTTCATTTATCTCAAGTGCAGCATAACCTTTTTGAAGTTTGACTTAAAGAGGAGCTTTACTGGATGGGTGGCCAGTTGCTGGCATAATCAGCAAATATGCACCGCATACTTTTCAACTATGGCACAGACTTACCTGTGTGCAGGCACCCTGCAGCAATGACAAGTCCAGGACCTGTCCTCAAGACATAAGAGGAAGCCATGTTTGTCGCCGACTTCACGGTATACTTCCAAGAGGATGGTGATCCTCTTCGAATATTGGTGATGTAATTCCTGTGCATGCACAAAAGTTACATTGTCTCTGGCGGCTGGCTCCGTGTGTGGCACTGCTGCACTTCGAGCTGAACTCTACACTACATGGCATATGTGCCATACAATATAGAATTAAAACAAAATGTCGCCAGGAGTCACAGCTTTAACAAAAAGAGACTTCTCCCTTTCTGTCCTCCTGGCTTTGCTCACCATAGTACTCCTCATACTCCATCCTACAAAAGGGATCATTAATGAATAGTTTACCAGGCAATACAACCTGGGGACTCCAAAAGAAGTTGCCTGTCAAACTCATGAAGATATACAAGAACCTAGTCTGACAAATTCATGTCATAAGCCAACCACCGACTTTATTGCCAGCTGCCATACTAATATATTTAGAACGAGCCTAAAGATGGCGTCTTCTAAAACGAACCATGACACATACATTATCATTTTACCCTTTGCTATCTTTACATTTTCCGAAATATCAGATGATACATGAGATATTACCAGATACAAAAGGACTGACATTGAAGTTTTCAGCGAGACTGGAGGCAGAATGTTCAGTTTGTCGGCTCCAATGTTTGCCTTAGGCCCCATACTTTGTGGAAACAAACACGTTTCAATGCCTAATATTTCAACATGCCTGTTGTGTTCCTTCTCCCAATTCAGCTAGCAGTGAGTAATAAAATATACGTTCTTGAGGTCATGCTTGTTTTTTGCATTACGCTTCTGTCTTTGTTGCCCTGCCCTTCTGAGCCATGAAACATAAACGTAATTATAGAAGTAACAACTCGTACAGGAAACGGCCATGATACTTAAGATTACCACCAAAGCATGAGCTGGGGATTATTGTAATTGTGTTACTCTGAGGGGACTTGGTCACACTCAGTAATACAAGTTCTTTCTGACTGTGAAAAGGGAGGCCACACTAATCTATGAGTAATAAATGCAAGGAGGGTATTTATGTGCAGGAAGATTTATCTTACACCTCCACTCAGGATTTGCATAAAATATAACTTATACAGTAGGCACAAGTAAAGCCCGTTGTGAGAAATAAGGGGTTGCTTCTGAAAACGATACTTGGCTCGACTTCAGTATACGTTCTGAGTCACTGACCTAAACAAACATGTAGATTAGAGAAGTCAGAGTAAAGTCAGCTCCCGATTTGCATATTTACTTCAGGTCACTGCCTAAAGACAGATGCTCCCATAATTCCTCAGTACAAGTGATTGTGGATGGAATAATAATATAGGAAAAAATAGCACATTAAATATGAGGGCTGCCATTGTTGACCTACTCCAAAGAATGCCAAGTCTCTGCTTGCCTTGAAAATTCTCAGAGCTATTGACAAAGAAAGCATGCAGACCAGAAAATCAAATATAAGGGGTGACTTCACTCACACCCAGGAAACTTGTATTTTCATCAAAAGTCAAAAATCAAACCACAACAGAAAAAAAGAAGGTTCCTGCACCATTTCTGTAACCCAACGCACAGCATGTGTGACCTGGTGCTGCGTTACCAGTTACTGTACTTGTCCACTGGGGTGCCATTCTGAATGCTGAAAAATAATTTAAAGCAATTAAAAAAAAATAATCAAAAAACATCAAACAAACTGCTTTTTATTGCCTGAAGTTCTGCTTTAAAAAAATTAGTAAGAACTCCATTGGGTGAGAGATTTTATAAAAAAAAAAAAAAAAAAATAAAAAAAAAAATAAAGGACCATGTAATGTTTTTCTTAACAAAACCCAAAATCCCAGGGCTGTGTGGGTAGCAGAATGCAACACTATCACAGAGATCATCACCTTACATTTTATTATTTAGCAGAAAATTAATTAACCTCTGAGGTTGTATTGTGAAGTTATAAATACACATTGAAGTTCTGCAACTTGACTCCAGCAATAGGACCACACAAGAGGTGGCAATATGTCAATGATGAAAACTCTGGATTATCCTAGTAATGTGCGCTTCTACATAGCCCATCAAACTATTTCTCTTCAAAGCAAATGATGTCATTTTCCACAGGACACCACTTGTAATAATGTTCCAATAAACCAGTCACTGCAGGGGTAGTTTGTTTTACTAACATGGTTTGTACTACATGTCCTGCTGCAGTTAGGAAGGGTAAATCGTTATATCAGAAACATCAAATGTAAACCTTCTAAAGTATTTGCCTATGGGTACCCAATAAATGGAAAATACATTAAAAATATAGATATAATAACAAGCAGTCTACAAATAAATCTCTACGAATACGGCATAGAAGGAAATAGAACGATTTGCAATAAACACAAAACTAGATGACCAGATTTTGGAGTTGGTTAAAAGCACAAAACTGGCAAAAAATGTTTGCTCTGGACAGAGTGGGGAGGGACTTTTTTTAGTGGTGTTTGTGTACAGAAAATGAACAAATAGCCCAATGAATGCTCATCAGAAATTAATCTTTTTTTTACAGTCGAGTATAGAATCTCAGGTTTTATTGCTTCTTGCCACTAAATCATTCCCAGCTGACTCCTCCGGACAGGGACACATCTAGTGAAACAACGACTAGTGGTATGACCCTTCTATTCCCCACCAAAAGTAAATAATACATTTTTGCCTGGGTTATGCTTTCAAATATTTCCAAAGTGCATTGAGCATTTCACTTCCAGCTAAGGTCCAGAATCACCGATGTCAATTCTTTAGTCAGACCTTCCCAGTGTCCAAAATACCAAAATTTCCCCAGATATTTTGAAGCCACAAAGTGGTAGAGCTGCTCTATACTGTACAGGCAGACTGGTTTGTAAAAAAACAATATATATTTCCCTTTTTAGAAACAAAATACAAAATAAAGCTATTACTGGGGAGGCTGGAGAAAGGGTGTTGGGGTAATGTATGTATCCTAATCTTTTCTGAATTTTTAAAACCTCCCCCAAACCCCATCTAAGCCATCATGGAAGTTTTATTCTTTGTCAATCAAGATACACTCATCTAAGTCAACCAATCAGGTCCCTTCCAAGTGCGATTTCTGATCGTAATGAACCAAAAATCCAGTGCTGAAAATGTCACCCATGTTGGCTTCTCCCCTATGGTCTCATGGCAGGGAAATCATTACTGTAGACTACTTTTCTGGATCTTGAGAGGATCCCTCCAAAGAACAGTCTATAGCAGGTGTGGGCAAACTTTTTGACTCAGGGGCCACGATGGGTTCTAAAATTTGGCAGAGGTGCCAGGCCAGGATCAGATGGATGGAGCGCAGAGACGGTTGTCACTAAACAGGACGTCACGATTGGCATACCCCCGCGCACTCTCCCAGCACAGATCCGAGCATGCAATGGGAGAGTGGGCGGGTTGTTCCAGCAACTTCCCAGAGCCCACGTCTCTGTACTCCTGACCCCGCTCGGGGAGGAGGGGGAGACACCAGCAAGAGCCGCAGACCACAGGGACCACGAAGTAGAGAGAGTTCAACAGGCCGGATAAAAAAAGCTGTATATGGCCCAGGGGTCTGCGTTTGCACATGCCTTGTTTATACGAAGGATCCTCAAACTCAAAGGCAGCATCATGGACACTTTATTAAGGACTCATCTTTCTGTAAGGTGTTAAGATGAGTGAGAAGACACAGGAACTAGTGCATGACATGACCACTGTGCTCAGTGAGTAAAAAAATTTTTTATACAAGATATTATTTATAATTAGATTTTGGGAGCCCAAAGATCAAAACAACAACATCATTACTAAATATTTATTACAAAACTTAGCTACTGAAGATTACAAACCTGCTGAGTTTTACTAAAAACTTGGAAGACAATAAACGTTTTTGTTCCTTTTAAACACAAAAAAAAATGTATTAGTTTTTGGGAAGCAAAGCATTATTAGGGCAGAAAGATATGGTACATAAGTTGTGACCGGTGGATCCCTCTGGTGGACCCCTCTGTACAAGTTGAGAACAGCAAGGGTGATACCTATGACATCTACACCAGCATACACAGCTTCTGCTGGTTTTCCAGCAAGCAGCTCACAGATTCAATCACAAAGGCAATATCATAATGAATATTAATGTAGAAGATGATGCATTACCATGACAATATCAAAGGCATGCTAAAACTTTTATAGTATCCTAAATTATTTAGAATGTGTATAACTCAGGGTTAAAGCAGGATTACAGTTCGCCTGAGCCCATGTTCTGTAACACGTAACAGTAGCAGCCTTTTCTTTCCTTAGGCATTTATACTTTTAAACCAAGCCAGTTGGGCCATTTTAATGTAACGGATTACATAAAACATGTACAGCTTTCCTGAATGAAGCCAACATTTAGTGTTCACACATTCTCCTCATAATACAAACCCTGTTGGTTTATTTACGGTAATAGTGTTTCCACCTGCAGAAGTTACCAGGATTGTAGAGTCGGAGTTGTGGACTGGAACAATTCTGGATTTTAACTGATAATTAAAAAGAAATAATATAATTGGCTAATATTTACTATTCCACAGATATTAGTCATGATTGGTGCTCTTCTGCTATAAGATTAAAGCTTGGTGAGTTGTAAATTCAATAGTGACGTCCATCTGAGTTATTATGTAATCTGACATTATCCGGATTATATGTTACAAAACTTTTTTGTTTTCTGTATTTTATAACTTTGATCTCTATGATAAATAAAAGCGTGTTGCAAGCTACATACTTTCAATTGAATATTTAGAAAAACATAATTAGTAAAATAAAGTCCAATTTTAAAAAAATTAATCAGGCAGGTCATAATAGCACAAAAAGGCAGGAAATACCCCTTCTACAATAATACATTTTACCTGCCTGATTGTGTGAAAAAGGCTGGCCTGTGTATGCTGCAGGATACAAGGCAATCACAGGTTTTCCTACACATTTTGGGACAGAATGATTTGTCGAGGGCCTGTGTGGGAGGTTTATCATCCTGGCCTACCCATTTAGGATGGGCAAAGATTGGCAAGCTGAAGGAAAAAAGGGAGTAGATAGCAGCACCCTGCTATGAACTGGGACATGCAAGTATAAAGTTTAGTTCCCTTTTAACGGAGCCAGAAATATGAAGCAGGTAAAATGTATGTAAAATGTGTAGTTCATGTGTAAATAATAAATCTTTGAGCTACATTAAATTCTGTCTACATTCTAAACCACAAATGTGATATATTGCAGTAACACAGATCATTGGAAGTGGAGACTGCATTTGTTTTTTAGGCCTTTTATCCTTTATTATTTTCACTTCATGGTCCTGTCAGTAACACACGTCCCATCCTAGGATGATAAGGCTCCTCTGATCTGAAGATTGTCTCAAGAAAGAGAAGGAAGAAGATGGCGGCTCCCTTTGGGGGAACAGAGACAGGCGAGTATTGGTTTGGTTCTGCTTTACCAGACCAAAGTTAAGTAAATAGAAGATCATAGTTAGGGTTTACATTAGTACCTTCACAGACTTAAAACAATTTTAATACCTTTCAGAAGCTTTTTTTTTTTAATAAATCAGGTAAATTAAATTTTGAATGATGAAATGATGCTAAAATCATATTAATAGATAGATAGGATCTAACATTACAAATCACAAATGACAATGTTTGATCATTTTTATGCATTACCCTAAATGAAGGAAGGGCTTATATCACTGAATTAGGAATCTGACAATGTTGTAAAAATATTACAAGTCCATCTTTAGAGCAGAATCTCTCATGTGAATTTTATTCCGAGCATGCAAACCACTGAACAAGCTCCAACCACAGATGGCAATGGCACATCCCACAAAAGGATTCTGGCATCTCTCCAGGCATACAGAATTAATCCCACATTTATTTAAAATATGCTGTATGGTAAAAAAAAAACCATTAACCTTTCTTGCATACTTGTAAAGATTCTGCTTGTTCTGACAAATCTCTAAAGAAAAGGCACTCTAGAAATCTTCTCCTGTTTCAGTAGCGGAAGCAAAACAAAAAATAAACACAACTAGGTTTTATGGGCTCCCTAAATTTTACAAGCATCTAAACAAAACACCCCGATGGCTGATTATGTTAATTATAGCATACATTAACCAAAAAGGATGCACATAGAAAAAGTGGCACTATTACAAAACCAAAAAAATATACAATACGTTAGACTTAAGTAATATTATAGCTGATTTGCGTTATTGTTCATGACAAGGGATATGCTTTCTTAGGATCTTTTTATCTTACAATAAGATCGGTCTGACTGCAAGAGGACTCTGCTAAATAATGTTAAAATATGTTGTAAGTCGTGCAACAAAGCTCATGACAGCATTTTCAAGCATGGCAAGAAAACGGTTCTTTATTTAAGTCAGGAATGTCCAAAGTCGGGCCCAAGGGCCAGTTGCTGCGCGTATTCAGATTTCCATCGGCCTGCAGCATCTGGACAAAAAACCTATTTTATGTTTCATTAGTTGATCAACCGCCTTGCAATTATAGGCCTGCTACTCGGCGGTCATAATCTGCAGGATGGGAGTCCCCATGTGTGCAGAGGGAAACCCCTACGTCGTTATAGTGTCGGGACCCGCACGGACCACGCCCACTCTTATTCTAAGAATAAGCTCGGACTCCGTGCACAGGGAATCCCTCACGTCACCCTGGTGGGTGTGTGCTGTGCGGGACCCGCGCCTACACTAACCCTGAGTACAAGCCGAATGGTCAGCCCCTACACATTTTCACCTTAGCAAATCTGGCCCTCTTTGCAAAAAGTTTGGACACCCCTGACATAAGTGGAACCAAAGTTCTACTTTGGAAAACTGTGATCAGGCAGGGCTTTATTGCAGAAAGGGGCAGGCAATAAGCCTTGTCTAATCACAGTCTCTTCTGTAAAATTTACAAACACATTTTCATGTGTTGCTTGATGGGTTTCCCGACACATTCTGACTTTCCCTTCAGGTGCCAGGACTGAATGAACTCCCGCACGCAAGCACAGAATTTATGTGATTCCAGCCTGGCCAATCAAGGTGGCTGCAGATCAGAAGGAGGAAATAGAAACGAAGAAGATAGTGGCGCCCACAATCAAAAGGGAATGTATAAACTGGGTTTAGTTTTGCTTTAAAATGAATTAGCATTTTTAATGATTGGTCAAATATATACCTATTTCAGCAATAGGACCCCTACCAAGTAGTTCTAGTGACAACCCCAATAATATCTGCTATGGAGTTATTATTTATTTCACATTCCAGGCATATTTGCTTTAAAAAAAATCTCCCAGCATGATTCAGTATGCAGTTTTTGTAAAACTTGTCAAGGAAGAACAGGTCTGAGTTTCTGTAATCATAAAAACATCTGCCAGCCTCTGGCTGGCCTTCTCTTCCAGATTCTCCTGAGCAGCTGTAAATCATGTATGCTAAAAAAAGAAGCCGAGTTCTGCCTTCTAATACATCAATATGACTGAGGTTTGTTCTTCCTTTCCCTGGTTGAAGTTTGGACCATCCAAGCCTTTTTAATGCATTTATAGCCAGAGATGGCTGTACACAAAGAACTTCTCTAATGTTCAGATATGAATGAGCTGGAAGTTAAACACACAGTAAAACAAAGATTTAAAGTTTTATTCAATTTTAAACAGTATTCTCCTAAGCCGCTTTTAGCTGGGTGCACCACCACGCACTTTTCAGTACCCAGCCGCCTGCTTTTGGGTGTTTACTAAGGAGTTGGGTCACAACACAGGGGCTGCTACCCTCTCATTTTTTTTACTCCCAGACAGCTTTAAAAAAAAAATAAAAAGTGTTTTTTTACCCACTTACAAAATAAAAAATGAAACCACAAGGTTCTTTAATAGAAGAGCATGTTTAGCAATCCCAACAGTTTATCAACAACCTCCTCTCATTCCAGCTTCATGACACAACTGTTTGTTCAGGTTCATGATGTGAGAGTGATACTGGTCAGCCCGGCTAGAGAAAGCCAAGGTCATACGGAAACCATGCATTACTAAGCTGAAGTCTGCACAGAAATAAACCTGATACTAAAAGGACATTTCTATCACCATTATGCACTTGATTAATGACCTAAGCAGCCATTGCACCTAGGATCATCAGGGCAATTAAGTAGAGATTATTCCAGCATCAGTTCACTGCTCATTTTATCCTTACACACTTCATAGGAGATCACAATTATTGCTCACTAGACTATTAAATTGGTCATTTTAGGAACATACATAAGTATGTGTTTGAGCTACAATCTACACTAAGAAGGAATAAATATCTAGTCATTGTAAAACATATTTATTATGCTGAATTCCAGAGCCAAACTGTAATTTCAGAGGTAATAGGTATTTGTTTTTTTTCATAGACTATAACAGGCCTCACAGCTAATAAAGTAAAACTAAAGTTCCAATTTAAGGTTTTGGCATCAGCCAGGTCCTTATTGCAGTAAGGGTCAGGTGATATCCTTTCTGCGATAACCATTCTTACTGCCCATCTGTCAAAATGGCCAAGGATCCTCGGCTATTCTGACAGATGGGAAGCGGAAGAAAAGATGACTGCGCCTGCGACAAAACGGGAACAGGCGAGTATTAGTTCTGGAAGTGCAGGGACAGGGGTCTTAGTAGGGAACATACATACCCTCCTTTCTCTTTCGTGGGGGACATCCCTGGTGAACAGCAACCTAATAGCTTTGGCTACCAGTACTCAACAATGCTGTATAGTTGCTTTCAGAAATGTACTGGCTTTCAATAGAAGCAGCCTGGCTTGGCAAACCCATGGAAAATACAAATGCTCTTTGCCTGGTTACTATAATAACACCATGGCTTTCATACTAACACCATACTGACACTATGGCTTCCATACACTAATTCAATAAGTCAGAAGAAGTGTACAGATAATGACTTCTATTATTTTCCTGAGCTTTACATTTGTACTCACTAGCAACTTAGAAAATACTTAAGGCAGAACTACTTAAGGCAAAGTTAAAGAAAGAACATTGCCTTAAGGCAGAACTTAAGGCAAAGTTAAAGAAAGAACATTGCCTTAAGGCAGAACTTAAGGCAATTACCCTTCTGAAGTAATCCTTTCCTGCCTGATCTATGCCCGAGTATGCCCATGCACAGGTTCCGTCATATCAGCTCGGCCAATGAAGGTTGCAAGGAGGAGGAGAAGAAGGAAGAACAAGATGGCTCCCTGTGCCAGAATAGTCAGTTTATCTGACCACAGTTGTAAGGTTATGGCATGCAGGTATGGTGGTCACTTGGACTGTACAGCTGTGGAATAAGATAAATATATATATTTTAATGTATCCTGTTAGAACAATGTATATTTCACTGTATATATTTTTCCTAATACAGAAAAATCTAACATAACCATTGATCCCATAGAGATTTACAAATACCTAGGCTTTTGCATTGTACACACAGGAATCGGTTACACAAGCACTTTAAATGTCCCATCACTTGGTACTTCCTGACAAGTATTGACAGACATCACTAGTTACCAGTTTAGCATTCCAAATTAATAGCACTTTAATCCAATTAACAAACATTAAAACACAAGGACAAAATGAAGACCATTAGTCCAAGCATAGACAAACATTGAAATTCAAACCTGATCACTTCCAAGTTACTTTTATGGGAACTGCACTAAAGGCTGGCAGTGAAAGTCTCCGCTCAGCGTGGTTCTGCTGAACGGAATTTTTGTGGGAGTCTATTTCAACTCTGCATTGCAAAAGTCTGAGTCTCTGAAGTATAAGACAACTTTACACTTCTGTTTAGCCTCCTCTTTCTCCAGTATTTTCTCAACATGATGCCCATAAAATAGAAACACAGAATGAAAGAATGAAATACTTTGTTTGCAGATCTTGAAGTTTTAGAAAACATCTGTCAGATTGCATCATTGCCATATTAAATCTTAATGGCTACCCATCCATATGGATAGGTTTTAAAAGGTTAATAATCCCCAATGGGGGCACAGGCAGTAATACAGACCTGATGGAGGTTGTAATCACTCACCGCCCCATGCATAACTAGAATCAAGTTGTGTAAGAAACAAATAGATATCCTCCAGCAAGTAAATATGCCTCCCCAAGAAACGTATAAATCAAATAAAGATTTCAAAAGACAGGACTTTTTGAGGCCACACATTCAATATATATGGATTTTCTTAGCCAAACAGTTAATTTTAAATAAATATACATTAAGAATAATAACTTTTAAAACCAGCACATCATTTTGTTAGACTTTTAACATTGTATAATTATTCCTCGACACGTTTCGTGGAAACAATCTACTTCTTCAGGAGGAGATCTTGGAGCTGCAAGTCATATACTATATATATATATATATATATATATATATATATATATATATATTCATAAACAATACAAACACATATACGACAATTAAGTGTTCAGATAACTATAATCAATAAAGCTTACATTTTCAGAATATATAAAATTAAATTCATGAATATGTAGTCACCTCAGGAATTTGGGGACGGACTTCCCAGTAAAAGGCAAAATCCTCACTACAATAGGTATGAAGAAGGGGGAGAGAAAAACTCAACAAGAAAGGTGACAGATAACAACTATCCTTAAGCAACTATCCCTATCCTTCCATATTAACCATATATGAAAAATTTCATGATTCCAAGACCCAAGTTCCTAATTTCTACCGATGTCAGAAACAGTAAAGCTAATTTAAAATGTGCTTTAATTCCAATCCTGAGAGTGGTCAACTAAAGGCAATCAATGGCAATTATTTTCTGGCCTTACTTAAAATCCTGGGGGTAAATATTTCCTGGGTACAGGTAGAATGTACACTTGTTTGAGAAGTGCTCTCTTGTTTTTTTTCCTCAAACGCTATGCATCGATATTGTAGCATGCGATGACTGTCTAACCGCATGCTGATTTTTTTAAAAATGGATAATACAGCGATTTTATCTGACTGCGACCCTAAACAAGGAATGGATTTCTCAAAACAGCTGAGGAATGAAATCTCTTCTGGAGATCACACTGCGCCCACTCAGACCACATTCAGCCTGGGACAGTTGCCGAAGTTACAGCCTCATTAGGATGCCAACACTTTTCTGGCACCACGCCCGCTCATTTACTGGCACAAGGGAGAAGAAAACTGGTTGCTTGCTTTCCTTATTTAAACATTTCTAAAGATTATCATACAGTGTTATTACAAAGCTAACATACATGAACAGCACTCCCTGTAAACACACGTCACTATTTCAAACTAAAGCCGTTCTCTGGCTTCCATAAACAGGAAATGATGTGTGTGATACTTAACTTTTTAGGGAAAGATTCACTAAAAATACTAAAATTCATGTTAAAATTAACATTGTGCTGCAACAAAAATCCCCTGCGTGTTCTTTTCTGCCTAAATAAACTCAATTGTAATTTTACTTTTTGAAAACTGCAGAGTTTTTTGTGTTTTCATAAGAAAGCAAAGCAATTGATGTTTCCATTTAGACTTTTAAGGAAACTCTGTACATTCCCGCAAGAACATATTGTGATAAAAATAAAGGTGGCTGGTTCTTCTTTGACTATTTATGTATTTAAAACACAAGATATTGATAATGTAAAACAACAGATCTTCAGCAAAGCAAATATTAACTTGTATTTCTATAGCACAGACATATTATGCAGCACTATACAAAGTCCATAGTCATATCACTAAATATGTAGAATATGAAGAGTATGTAGAATATGAAAATCCTTGCAGCAGAGATCCAGCTACAAGGCTCAAATACTCCCATAGAGAAATAAAAGCACTTTTACTTAAGCTAGGTACACACGTGCAATGGTTCTCGTCCGATAATCTTGCGGGTGTACAGCACTCATCGTCCATACGACTGTCCTGGTGGATTCACGAACGACGAACATTCATAATGGAAGTGAAGAGAGGTGCAGCGCCATCATTTTCCCCCTACCCTCTCCATAGAACAAACCAGCACGGTATGTACAGCACTCGTTCATGCATCGTGCAGTCTTTTGTGGTTTGAAAGGAGCGTGAAAGATCCTTTCCAACAACAATTATTGCACGTGTGTACTGTAGCCTACTGATTGCTTTACACACAGCTGGTGCTCTTCTCTTTCCTCGGGTTGTGGTCAAGTCCCCAGCATCCTAAAGTTCAATGCGGGACTGCTGGTCCTGCATTGTATGTGATGAGGTCAGAGGCCTTGCAAATTATGCAACAGTAATAAGAAAGGGGGTTCAAGAGACAAAAATAAGGCATGTAAAAAAAAGGTTTTTACAAACTCCAGATAAACTTTTACTGGGTATTATTTGCAGAACAAAAGTGTTAATGCTACTGAATGATATCACATTTGTTATCATTAGATTTGCCCTACAAAATATAATTATTGTGGTAGGCACAAGTAGGCAAAAAAAAACATATTTACCTGCCTAATTAAGGTCTTCTTTAAAAAGACAATGCCAGTAATAAGCCAGGTATCCCAACACCCCACCCCAAGGGATGCCAGGACTGAATGAACCCCCACACGCATGCACAGAAGTTATGTCATCCCAGTCTGACCCATCAAATGGGCAAAGACTGGACTTCAGGAAGAAGAATTGGTGAAGATGGCGGCTTCCATGCCAGAGCAAGAACAGGCAAGTCCAATGAACAACTAGTAATCAGTCAGGAAATGGTATTATATTGTAGAAGGAACATCTTCTATATCCTCTGCAATATAAAAAAATATATAGAAAAAAAAATGTAACATATAAGTTCAGCTGAGGGCAAAGTATGATAGGGATGGTTCCAAGTCCTTAGCAATGAACTGTAAAATATTTTAATGCTGTAATATTGAGTACAGCAAAAAGTAATTACAATGGAATAAATTGTGAACCATGCCACGTAGATTTGGGTAGGGAATTTAAAGCCCAGTTACTGTCTTAGCTTTCTAGAAAATGCCTACTTTCCAGCTGTCAGCACACCAATGTGGTTTTCTGTATGGTGGTTTTACAAATGATAGGGCTCTGCAGCCTGCTCCGTGCTCTTTATTGATATTATGGAGCTTGATGGTGACTTCCTAAAAACAGACATACCATACTATTATATATTATATATCCCCAACATATTAGTCCCATGAATCTATCTCTTTACACAGCCATGTATTGAATAGTTCCTGAAGACGTGTGAACAAATCAAGTACAACTAGGACTGCTCATCATGCTTAACATCTGCATCACAGCAAATATTCCAAAAATAAGAGGAATGAATGAGAGCCGCATGTTTCCTATCTGCCTTCGTCATTAGTAAAATTGGAATAAACATTCCCCACATGTTAGAGATCAAAAAGCACAAAGACCCAGAGTGAAGAAAAGCTTATTTTTGTAAGGCAGAAGCTGCATGCTTGTTCCATGTGTCATGTAAGGACATGTGAAGAAAACATGAGATAATACTGTATATACACACACAGCTTATCAGATGTGCAACCAACTTTACAGAATGAAATATAAAAACAGTAAAATGAAACTCGCAAACAAAAATAGGGCAGAGTTACAGATCAAGGGCCGCACAGTATTACATAAACAGCAATCAATAGGAATCTTAAATGTTTTCAATCGACAGGTTTCGGCCTCATTAGCAAATGAACTTTGAATAAATGCCCGCTGTGTTTTTCACAGCAGGAGCCACCCTGCTGCCTGACCCTAAGGTTTGGAGGGAAAATAGGCCATTGTAAAGAAGCTTTACTCATCTCTTTGCATCCCCCACCCTGCAGACTGATAACCACCTCCAGAGAGTCTATATACATGCCTTCTTGCAAAAATAAATGCATTTTAAGATTCTTTCCAAAGTTTATTGCAATACTTGTGTGCATTTTCTAGATGCACACGACTATGTATGTAGAAATGTCATCATATAATCCATTCTAAAGAAAATAAACTAGCCCATAAAGTGAATATGAAGCTAGAGCTTGGTTTCCTCATTTTTGATTAAAATATATTGTACATATTAATATAACAATTTAATATATTGAACCTCTGGAATACAGTCTTATCCTCTTCCCCTGAAGAAACATATTTTTGCAAAACATGTTAGAAATATAGGAAAGTCTTTTTTTCAAACAAATTGGACTCACTGGGCATAATTTTTGAAAGCTTTCCAAGGCTGGAATGATACACTATCATCAGTGAACCTGTGTGATCCAGTAAACAGAATTTATCTGGTCCAGGATTGAAAACATTTGCTAAAAGATGGCAAATGACTTAAGAAATCCATTCCAGGTTTTCTGGATCACCCAGGTTCAGTGCTGAAAGTCTATGTTCTACAGCCTTGGAGAGCTTTAATAAATTCAGGCCCACTGTATCTGTTTGCAGACTTTCAGTATTCACGGCCATTTTTTGATAATTGTCTTTAATAAGTAATAAATCTCTTTTCATTCAGACGTTTAGGCCACCTGCTTGACACATATTGCCTGTGAAAACCCCCAATGTAAACCAATCTTGTATTGGGTAATTACTATAGAATTGTATAACATACAACAAAATATTATCATTCAAAAATGAAAGCTAGATAGACATTTTCTGCACGTTAGCCCAATACAAAGATTGTATTGGCTTTGCAAGTTGAAGCTTCTGAACCAATGTAATGTTCACCTTCCCCCACATACAACAATGGAACTGCTAATAGCCCTCATCTCACTTTCACATGACTACCAGTGATGGGGACAAATGCTTGATAAGTGTTCCAGCTGTGCTATCTCTCCAAAAAGGAATGGTTTACTATGGAAGCAAAAAGAGACAATAGAATAGAAATAGATTTACTGACGTGGAGCCATGCTGGAAGGATTTGTATAAGAAAGTCCGTTGTTTCTATGCAAGTCTATTGCTTCAAAAAGACCTTCATTATCAGTTAGCTATGCTAATGCCTAACCATAAACTTTTATCCAATCTGACCTTGCTGAAATAAATAGGACCTAGGGGCACCCAGAATGTACATGATAAAGCCTAAAAATCCATCATTAGCAGAAGCTTTGGCCCACTCAGCCCATGCGACTGGACGTCATGCAGAATATATCTAAGCACCATCAGGTGCACAATCCGGGACAGTGAATGCTTAGAATAAGGAAGCTCGGTGTTACTTTAACAAAACATAAAAGCATATTTACACATACAGTTAGCTTCTTATAAGGTATATGGTTAACAATTGGGCCCTGGAGCAAGGAAACAATTACTGCCAAACTTAGAATCTGACTTCCATTTCTCTTCAACAGCCCAATTATGTACACTAAGGCAAAAGTTATTAAATGTATAAAATAATAGTATAATAAATGTTGTGCTAACATCCGGAAGTAAACTGAAGAGAGGCAACCTGCGTTTTAATTATCCTCATTTCATTATAAATTAACAAATGCAAAGGAATTACCATGGGGCATAATTATATAGCAGTGAGTGACATTTACCAAACATTTCACAGATGAATCAGTAATTTAAAAAAACACATTGCAACATATCTGTAGTGAATGTTTAATAAATGTATCATTCACCGCTTCATAAATGTACTTCTATGCTAGGCTTCCCTAATCTCAGATATAATCTGTGAAGTGTGGCAATGCATCACCAATGAGGATCAGAAAAGCACAAGTACAAGAAATAAAAGTAGTAGCAATAAATATCTAAAGCTAAGTTCAGACCTGGCTTGGGACGAAGACTTCCTATGTGGCTCACACCTTGCTAGCGGCTACGTCACTCACACTACAGCATTGGGTCTTATAGAATAGAAAGCAATACAATACCGCTCACTGCCACCCCCATTCATTCTACATGGGGCTGCCAAGGGTAGACGTTACTTGTAGCTGAGGTAGCAGTTCACTGGCATGGGAAAGGAGTAACCACACTGAACACAAACTTATTTAAAAACAAAAAAAAAAAAAACAGGATCCCTAAACTGGTCTAAAAGAATCAATAGGTTCAGCAGTTTACATTGACAAAATAGTCTGGGATCCATTAAATGAAGTAGCCACTGAATGTCAGTTAGCCAAGCATGTGTGTTGTAAATGAGGAGGAAGCTCTTTGGGAACAGGGTTCTCTCCTCCCCCCGTGTCACGGTCTTGTATCTTGTCATTTGCAACCCCTATTTATTGTACAGCTCTTCATAATTTTACAAAGGAAAGTTTCCCCATGTAAGCCTCCATGTGCTTTGTGCTTTAGAAAACCTCTATAATCTCCACCACTCATTCACCAAAAAGGCATCCCACTGGAAATTTCCATCAAAAGAGTTCCCTCCCGTTGCTTTTACATGTAATAGTCCAGCATCCGAAAACCAGTGGTATCCAAAGAAAAGCCATTGAAATAAATTTATATCGTTACACAATAGTGTGCCATGTTCTGCCCAGCCCCTCTTAGCCGAGCGCATCACCCGGCACTTTCCAGTAATCACCCGGCTGTTTTTGGGTGGCTATTGAAGAGTTGGGTCTCCATACAGGGGCTGCCACCCACCTACAATTCCTTCCCATGCAGAATAAAATTCTGGGTTCATCCCTGGTGTGATTAAATAATGCTGACATAGACTGGAAGTGTTGGCCACATGTGTGTGGTTTTAGTCCTTTACCCAAACACCACAAAAAAAGTACAGGCTACAGGCAGATGTTATGGAAGACTTCTGCTTGGTTATGGTTAACCTAAAACACAGTACAATATTTCTATGCTATTGACAAGATTATGTGTTGCTATTTAGAGCCCATCTTCAATGGCACCTGGGAAGCAGAATTACATATTGCTTTTAGGGTAAACCCAACACAACTCCCCTTGTTGCTCCAACATTTCATTTAAGACTATAAAATTGGTTACGTATGGTCCAATAAATTATATGAGGTATGTATTGGATTGGAGGTGAAAATTAGCCAGTGTGTACTAGGCATAGGTGAATGATAGACTCCTCTTTTTTATTCCCATCTCTGACCCCACTGCTAAGTCCTTCTCTCAGTCCCATATACCACAAATGTCCACAAGACAGAAAAAAATAGTAAACACATTTTAGCAACTCCACCCAAAACTTTTAAAAGAACACAGAGGCTGGAGTTACACTTTACCTAGCAACCCTCCTGCTGCCAATTACAAAACTCTGGTCCAGCCACAGGACGCGGGATAGATTTTGTGTTGCTTCATAGTGAAGCAGATACCGTTACATAACATTAGCTACAGATTATGAATCTAGCTGGTAACCTGTGGTGCTAGCTCAGCAAATCTCACACTGCACATGCTGCTGAAGTCAAGCATATTTTATGAAGACATTTCTGAAATATTTCCACCACAAAGAGTTCACATCAATCTTCAGAGAATGTTATTCCTATTACCGGTAGTCCTGTTTTTTTTTTTTGTTTTTTTTTTTTAAGTTTGTATGTTGTGTTTTTATAATTTTGTATTAGTAAGTAATTTGGTGCAATACATACCGAAGGTCTGCTTTTTGTTTACTAATTCAGAAAAGTGATTGCACGTCGCTGTTAATCTCTTGCAGTGCAACTCAGTAGTAAGAAGTAGGCTGGGATGCCATGTAGTATGAACGAGCAAAAAAACTCAAGTGTTCTCCCCAGCCCCTTTTAGCTGGGCACACGACCCGGCAGTTTTCAGTAACCACCCGGCTGTTTTTGGGTGGTTACTGGTGGGTTGGGTTTACAATACAGGGGCTGCCAACCACCTACAATTTCTTCCCAGCCAGCCTAAAATAATTTCTGAGTTAAGCACTACAAGTATTTTAAAAAATACATCAAAATTTGTTTTTCGTTAATCATTTACAATAACACAAAATCAAAATGCTCCTTCAAAGTGGACCAATAGTTAAACATTAAGGGCAGGTTCAGAGCTGCTTGGAGATTTAGCAATCCTATGTACATCCCTACAGCTGGCACCACGCCAAGCTCTCTGTCAATTTCACTGCTGGTTCTTAGACAGGTTCTGCAGATTGGACAGCTGGTGGCAGTGAGAGGTGCTACCATCAACTCTATGCCACCCCCATATATTTTCTATGAAGCCAGGGAAAGCTCCATATAGTGTCATCTGAAAGGCAGTGGTTCCCCGGCATAAGGAAGTGGTAACTGGCAACTTCATCGCCAGTGTGAACATATCCTAAAGTAGAACTACATCAAAAACCACATGATGAAAATAAAAAAACTATACAAGAGAGAGACTATACAAAAAATACTCTTTTTTAGCAATATTAGAACCCTAAATACTGAAGATTAAAAATATCCCAAGAGATCTATGTAGCAATGCTTGAGCAGTAATCCCATCGAGTTGAAAGTGAGAGGAAGGTGACTCCGGGCATGCCAGTACAGACAGCTAAGCCCTGCAAAGATTATACTATCAGCAGTCACAGTGTTACGCTGGCCAAAAATCCAACATTTCGAAAGTAAGCTCTGGTTAGCATCAACTGATAAACAGAACACACATGAGTAATACAATGACTGTATTTACCAATCAACATACGGCGGGTTATTAACCTCCCTTACCCTAAAATGTACAGGGTGCAGAGTCCATCAATGTGATCATCTCTTGATGAACTCACACAGAACAAAAAAAAACTGCTCATTTAATAAATCTTTCATTTAAGCAAACCTTTCAGCAAAAGCTTTAATTTAGTTGTTTCAAGTAGTGTAATCATTAATAAAAAAGGAGACAATTTTAATTTACTTAGAGGTTTTTGTTTTTCTGTTTTTTTCTCTTCCAGGCAACAGAGATTAACAGGTAAATCCTACCGCTGTACCCATGTCACATATCCCAGGAGTGTGCAGGTTCCACAAAAGCCTGTCCGCAGTCTCCCTGCAGAGATGACAAAACTTCTAGATGTTTGTGAGATCTGGCACAAAGTCATTGGGGAAACCACTGCAGAAAACCAATTAAGAGAAAGCCAGCTTCCAACGATAACAGCAATGAGGGTGGCGGTTCAGAACCTACTGTGCAGCAATAGAATAGGGAAAGAAGAAAATCTAGAATTCAGGGATCAAATATGTGGAATTGAATGCAACAAATTTAAGTGGGCATATTAAAAATAACACAAATAGGGGTGTAAGGTTTGCTTCAGATTTACAAAATATGTGCATTAGGGTTGCAGTGTTCTACCCACAATTTTTTTTATACTGGGTGGGAAGAAATTGTAGGTGGGTAGTGTCCCCTGTATTGTGACCCAACTGTTCAGTAAGCACCCAAAAACAGCTGGGTAGTTACTAAAAAGTGCCGGGTGGTGCGCCCAGCTAAAAGGGGCTGGGGAGAAGACTGGAGTTGCATGTGAGGAGATGATCGGACTGCCTTACTGCATACCTGGCAACATATTAATGTGGATGCACTGCCAAACTGAAAAAGGACTCAATGTAGAACAATTTTTTTTATCTTTATACTTAATTTTTTAAGTAACGCAACTAATATTTCAAGTCTGTTCTATCAGCATAGGTGTGACCCATACATTAAATATTATGCTAGTCATGCTCAACTGGTGTCCTGGTAGCTGAATACAATCCTCCAATGGTTGAAATATATATATTTCCATCCCATTATGCAGATTCCTGTAAAGGGGAAATACAGTTAGAACCTACAACCACAGTTACATACCGTGTTTCCCCGATGATAAGGCAGGGCCATCAAATAAGACAGCCCCCCCTTTTTAGAGAAAAATGTAAAATAAGGGCCCCCCCCCCACAAATAGGCCACCCACCGATACCTGCGCTTACCCGAATCGGGTGGTACGGTGGGTGACTCCGTGTGGTTCCTCCGTCTGCCTCCATGGCTGCGTGCCGCGCCTCGTCATGAAGAGGAAGTGACAGAACTGCAGTGCGCGCACGTGACTCCGCCCAAGCAAACACAGGCAGCTTCCCTCATCCCTCCCTAACGGAGACTGCAGGAGTTTGTTCACGGCCAGAACATCCAAAAGTGAGACACAGACAGGTTTCTTTTGCTGTGAGCAATACCACTTACTGTATATAAGCTTTAGAATGGGACATTAAATGGTACAGTATATGATGAATTACAATGGGACATTTAATGGTACGGTATATTATTGATTACAGTAGAAGGGGACAATGAATGGATCAGATTAATCAGAAGTGGACATGAATGGCACATGATTGATCAGAAGTGGACATGAATGGCACATGATTGATCAGAAGGGGACAATGATTGGCACATGATTGATCAGAAGTGGACATGAATGGCACATGAACAATAACTGTGTACTGTAGTCTTCTTCATGGGTAAATAAGGCATCCCCCTGAAAATAAGCCCTAGAGCATATTTTGGCCTTCCAAAAATTATCATCAGTGTCTTATCATCGGGGAAACAGGGTAGTAAGTCAGGTTGAAAAAAAGACATAAAGGTGCGTACACACTTCCAATTTTTATCGTTCCAATCGAACGACGAACGATCGATTGGGCAAAAAATCGTTCGTAAAAAAGTAACCAACGACGCCGACGAACGAGGAAAGTCGCTGGAAACGAACGACCGGACCGACGGATCGGATTGGACGACGATCGTTGAACATCGTTCGTGTGTACGGTCGTTCGTTGATCGTCCATGTTCAGAGCATGCGTGATGAACGAACGTCCGTTCACTTTCCTGTCTTGCACATAGTTCCTCTATCGCTCAAACGATCGTATCTATTGTGTGTACAATATCTACGAACGATCGTGTCGTTAACTCTATGTGCAGGATCGGTGCTATACGATCGGTCGTATATATCGTGCATGAACGTTCGTCGTTCGTTTTCCAACGATAATAATTGGAAGTGTGTACGTAGCTTAAGTCTATCAAGTTCAAACCACTAGGGAAATAAACATATCCCAGATATAGAACATTAAAGCCAAGATGGCTTATTTGGAATACTTTTTGCTATCTGGGGCATTAAAGGAAGCTAGTATAGTGTATGTAGTTTGAATTCCACTGTGCTATGGCATCATTGCATCTTAAAAGTGAGAAAATAGCAACTAAAGTTATCACATACCTCATAAGGCGTCTGAAGCCAGCAATTTCAATTTAATAGCCAGAAGACTCAGGAGGGACAACAGAACACATTATTATTGACATTATAAGGTAAAGGTAGAAAGCCAATATTCCAGCATCGTCCTATCCAAATTCTTTTCTATGGGACTCTAATCTTTAAACCTTACAGATACAAAATATAATCATTCTATGCAAACATTGTAATCATGACTTTAACAGCCCTCACCTCTACCAGCCCTGACCCTAATCTACCTTAGCGTGCCTTAATAATTTAATACTTTAAAGCCAAATAAGTTCTAGTTTTTATTCCTATTTAATTATTAACTCAACAGCCCTGGTACACTCATTTCCAGAAATACTAACCTACAAGTCTTCCTGGTGGGTTTACAATTGTGAGGATACATATAAAGCAGAGTTTGAAGTTTAATCAAATACCCTTTATTAAGTATTTTAGGTTATTAACCATACAAGTTCTCAAAACTTAGGTCCCTACTTTGCCTTTATCAACACCATATATCATTGTATATGGTTTCAAAGCATGACCTAACCTCCAAGCTTTCTGCATCAGTCAACCTTACAAGATTTAAAACATGGAGGAACACTTAAAATACCCTTCAGGTCTTAAGGGAAACCCTTATGTAATTACTATATCCACAACACACAGTATATTAGCATTGTGGACAGTGGGAAGTATGCCTCTTACATCACTGGCTATTGAAGAACTTCACCCTTACAGATCATTGGTGTTAAAACTGGCCTGAGAAGTCAAAAGTACTCATTGTTCAATAAATCCATAGCAAATTCTTTAGGGTTCCACAGAACCCTGGTTAAGACAGACAGATTTAGATGATGAAAACATCCTCATATGAGGATATCACTATATTCGGCACAATGCCAAATGTAGCATGAATAAATAAAGCACACAAAAGCATGTCCACTTTTTAACATACACCTGAAAGTGTTTACTAAAGGTCCATCCTCAATTCTGCTCGAGGACTGCACCAACTGCTCTAGCCATTTTGTCAGTTTGGTTACATCTGAAAAGACAAAGGCACTGGGAGACCGTACTTTAAAAAGAAAATCAAATTCCTTGTGGAAATAGATGCTTCCGATAATGGTCATTGCCAAGCTACTCAATTTTTTGAGTAGCTTGGCAGGCCTTTCCATAATAGTAAAAATCAATGCTGCTTCAATCCATGGGCCTGATTTATTAAAGCTCCCCTAGGCTGGAGAAGATTCATCTTTATCAGTGAACCTGGGTGATCCAGCAGACCAGGAATGGATTTCTTCAAAGTCCTTTGCTATTTGCTAGCAAATGTTTTGATTCCTGGACCAGATTCATGTCAGGTTTGCTGGATCACCCAGCTTCACCGATAAAGATCTATCTTCTGCAGCCTTGGGGAGCTTTATTAAATCAGGCCCTAGGAGTAGCATGATTGAGGATGATTCCCCATTCATTTATGGTTACCTATACCTTAAACCAGGGGTGCCCAACACCTGGATCGCGATCTACTGGTAAATCGCAAAGGCAAAGTAGATAGTGGAGCCCTGCCTTTCAAAATAAACTCTACTGCACACAGGAGTTATAAAGTCCAAATAGCGTTGTTGGTAGATCATTTTGACTGGGTCATTTTAAAAGTAGGTCGCAAGGCAAAAAAGTGTGGGCACCCCTGCTTTAAACTATCTCCGATTCAACAATCAAACCAAGCAAATAATCAGAAATATCACTAAATCCTTTTTGCAAAGAAGCTGTAGCAATTGTAATTCTTACCACCTACACATACAACAAATCTGATTTATGCTATCCTCCGGCATAAATACCAGATAACACTTTGTAAAATACTAGTATTTCAATAAAGAAAAAAAGAGCTTATAGAAGTCGGATCCTGTCTGTCGTTTTGAAGGCTCATTGGCTTGCTGCCCTCTGGATTTGCCCCAAACCCTGATCCAACCAACTGGCCACCAATAACTTATAGTAATGCTGCAAACAGCAGAGGCTGTGATGAGAATTAAAAATAGATCTGTAAAACAACTAAAGGTCCTCTGGGAATCCTTGGCCAAGAAAATGTTCAATAATTTCATTGACTTCTTTTGCTGAAACGGGGAGGATGATCTGTTAATTCCCCAAGAGACCTGGCTGCAATCAATGAGTTAAGTCACTGCTAAAACTGCTCTTAAACCACTGTCCTAGATCAGGGGTCACTCAGCTACAGTCCAGGAGGATATGAGTTAGTAAGTACCGGCAACGGGAATACTTTTCTCCGCTGGCTGGGAATCCTCCATCCCTGAGAATTACTAAAGTATGATTACATGAAAACCATGGAGATAAAGCAACAACTTGCAAGCAAAAAAAAAAAAACAACAATTCTGCAGCAATACCCAAAATCAGCTGCTTATCTGACAGCATTGGGATAATTATCCTGGTACAGCACAGGGATTCCTAAACCACCAAAGGGAAACAGACATTTCTGCAATGGAACAAACACTTGGGTGCTGCAGACATGGCACAGACTAAACATTCCATAAGAATAGTGCTGACTAAGCAATAATGCAGATTACTCACCTTCTCCCGTCCTACAACAGACATTCCTCAGTACAGCCATGCAGTGTTACACCGCACTAGTCAAAGATGAAAATTATATAGATAGAAATCTATTCCTATAATAAAGGGAAATAATGCATTTTCAATGATAAAACATTATTGCAATGTTTTTCAGATTTTCATGTCTGCTGCTGTTGCATTTTTACTCCATTTATTTGGAGATTTATAGACCGATTTTTATGGGAGGTGAACAAAGGCAGCCGCCATGATCTTCTCATGACAAGGTTACATTAAATGATGACAAATGACCACACGCAGTTCGTCAATTTTTTTTTTTTTACTGTTAATTTTGGAAAAAGCAATGTAGGCAAAAGCTAAAACCTTATCAGAACAAAAGCTACATACACACATCAGATGACTGTGGTCCAAGGCAAAAGGGCTGTGCTCGACCCAAGACACAAAATGTTGTGTGTGTGCAGCAGTCCCATAAAGTTCATTAATCTGCCCTGGGGAGTTGGGGAAAGAATGATAGCTACGTTTTTCTATGGAGGAGAGAACAATGGGGCCCCGCTCACCTGCCCTACCTCCCCTTCCTTCTTTATACCAAAGCACATCTTGTCTTAAAATTTATTAAAAAAAAAAAAATAGAATTGAGCACAAAGTTTATATAACACAAACCATCCCCTTACCACAGTCACAATTCAATAACTAAACTCAGTCTCTTTTATTCATATTTAAGCCTCTTCCCCAGACAGAAATAGCCAAACCTACGTTAACAATCGCTTCCTAACAACATAAGAAAAGAGAACGAGTCTGCCAATTTCCAGTAGCGACAAGACGAACATGTCTAGATTTTCGTGGCTTGTCCACCACAAAATTGTGACCACACCACTAACTGGCTGAAGAAACTCCAGATCTTGCAGACAAAGACTGTACACTATAATTATTGTTGTATTACTGTAGAAGTGCAAAATCAGAATAAACATATGCTGGAAATGTTTGCCTAAAAAGGTAGCAAATCCATCAGTGAAGGAAAGAAAAATAAAGAAGGTCCAAGCAAGCATTCAGTATATTAACTGATCTGTGGAATGAAAAGTTATACCAACTATTGTCTATTCTGTGTGTTAGAAGTAAAATACAAAAAGTAAACACAGAAATATTATATCTGCTGAAGATACTTGTACAGCGTTCTCCTTTTAGCTGGACTCACCACCGGGCACTTTGGGTTGGGGTCACAATACAGGGGCCACCACCTGCCTACAATTTCTTCCCACGCAGCTTAAAAAAACTTTCTGGGTTGTATCCTTATAGCAGTAACACCTATTGTCCTAACTCGACCCCAAATCTCCACTCCATGGTACGCCTGTATTATTATTAGTATTCCTGGATACGCTCTGGGATTGCCTATTGATATTTATTGGAATCACGCATGGAACTGGAGTTTTGAAAGAATGTGCGACTTGAAATTAAAGCCCTGATCAATATGGTTTCTCTGCATAGTGCACGTATATAGATTGGAATTGCTTTGTGATTTCTTGGATAACACTGACGGGCCGTAATGTAAGTAGTAAACATATCTGTATGGATTGTTGACGTAATGCTTTAAGTTATGTGTAAATAAAAAGATTCCTCTTGGAAAAAACTTCTTCTGACTTGGGTCACCCGTCACCACTTTGTGTATGCATTACAAATATGAACATCCAAAGAAATTAAACATTCCCTTGGTGACACTTGCCTAGGACAATTGCATACTTGTAAGGAACATGGAAATCCTGATTAGTTAGGCCGTTGATCTCAGGCCTCCAGACGTTGTTTATGGCTCAGTCAGGACAAATCCATGAATGACCGATTGGGAAGTACTGATATAAGTCAATAGAGGAGAGTATAGTGCTCGCTTGTTCCCCCACTTCCAAAGAACAGACTGGTGCTGTGTGTACACCGCTCTTTCAATAATCTGTCAATGGAAACAATCATGAAAGATCGTTTCAAGCGAAGACATTTTTAAGTGTGTACATTGCCTAACTTTCTATGATTCTATCAACTATCTAACACCCTATAGTGCCTCAGTTGCAGTAATGAGTGGTATGAGTGTTATTGAAATAGCTAATCTACCTATCACTTAGAGCAGGGGTCACCAACCTTTTCGGACCGGGGGACTACTAAATTAACTAGCTCCGGACCACGCATGCGCGAGGAGCCGGATGTCACTCAAAGAGGAAAAAACTTCCCCTTTAGTGATGTCATGATGCCAGAACCTATCCACCGCCCTGAGCCTGGGATCTGTAACAGGAGACGTGGTCCGCGGCTCTGACTGGTGCGCCCCCTCCCCAGTGGGGTCCTTCTCCTGACTCCACTCAGGGGGGGCACCGGCCAGAGCCGCGGACCACCAAAATTTTCTTGCTGACCACCGATTGGCGACTGCTGATCTAGAGCAGCCCTTCTCTAACTTTTAAATGGGGGAATCATTGAACAAACTTTCAGTTCTTCTATATTTACTATTTACACAGCTCACAATATTGTGGAACGTGGGAATAATGCCCGATACCAAGTTCCCTACATTAAGATGAGGACCTGAAAGTTTAACATCCTATAGATCAGCCTCTCTCAACTCAAAGATAGAGGAAGAAGTAAAACAACTTTTAGGTCTTCAGGGAACCCCTTGTATACTTTTATTATATCCACAACTATCAGTACATTAGTTAGGTGGTCAGTAGGAAGAATTCCTCTTTCACTGCTGGGCCAAAGGGAAGAATATCATTCTTACACATAACCAAAAGGATCATTGATGTCACTTGCTAAGCTGAAAGGCCCAAACTGCTCAATGCCCAAGGAACCCCTAGCAATTATTGGAGAACCCTGGTTGAGAATCACTGACCCAGATGATAATTTGCACAGCTCTATATTTAACACTAGAAGAAAAATAAAAGAAGGGTAAGGGTATAAACTGTACAGTGAATAGGTGTCATTATGCCTTGACACTTCCTTGGTGAATGAACATGCATTTGTTCTTTACCATTTGAATTGTTCTGAACATAAATCTGTAGCAGTCTTGATACATTGTTACTATCACAAGATGATGAGAACAAAAACACTTACAGAGTCCTAAAATATTCCCATTGCCAACCAAAGTGAAACATGTCAACTTGCTGACCTTCCATTGTATCTGACCATTCCAGGACTGCACAATACAACGCACCAATCCCAGATTTATGAACAAAGTAATCTGTAAGAAGTCAGCGAGGCCGGCGCTCCACAGGGAAGTGGAATAGCTTTTTTATCTTCAAACTTAAGTCTCAAGTTTATTTAATGATACATAGAAATGGTATGCAAGGACCTATACTAGGAATAAAAGATAAGCTTATACAAATGATTTCAAAAAAGATTAGGAAATTTTACAGAGACTGGGAACCAACAGCAGTAAATTGTCTTTTACTAAAGTAAACTGAATGCTGGAAAAATGGTATGTAAAAAGGTAAATATAAAAACTTAACCAGTGTAAACCTTTCACTTTTCTCTCCTGACCAATACACCTCTTGATCCTGCCAGTTTCAGAGTGCTTAGGATGCTGCAATGGACTGTTTGGAGTGCAGAAAACGTCATCCTGTCCTTATAATGGCGGAGCCCCTTTCCAACGTGTGATAGCGGGAAGGGGCAGGACTCACATCACAGCCAATGCCAACCCTCCTTCCTGATGACTGACAGC
>NC_092862.1:126126844-126128768 GCF_032062135.1 Pyxicephalus adspersus | reverse complement strand
CAGCGTCCTCTCTTCCTGTTCCATTGATTGTACCTGTCTCTCATTTGCAACCCCTATTTATTGTACAGCATTGCATAATATGTTGGCGCTATATAAACCCTTTTTATTAATAATAATAACAACAATTGTATAGCGGTCAGGGGGGCTCTTTCTCATGCAAATTTTTGATGATTGCACCGCATCGCACCACTTTACTGATTGAATACAACACTGGGCACACTACAGAAAACTAAATACTATTTAATTCACCAGTATTGTACAGTGCTGTTTTTTCTATTCAATGCTAATTCTCTAGGTCTTAGATTGCAAGCTCTTCCGGGCAGGGTCCTCTCCTACTCTTATGTCACTGTTTGTATCTGTCTGTCATTTGCAACCCCTACTTAATGTACAGCGCTGCATAATATATTGGCGCTATATGAAGACTGTTTATTATTAAAAAAAAAAAAAATCATGCAACCAAAACTAATACAGAATAAGAGTAGAAGAAATTGTTAATTATAACAGAATGGGGTAACAGGTCAGAAATGTCAGCCATGTATTGCTCCAGTCATCCACCAATATGGGGGAAATGCTACAAATATATTACAACCACCCCACCATACAAACATCAATCTGTTACAAGAACACAAACCACACATCTATTGATGCTGACAGCCAGAACATCCAAATATTGCCCCACCAATACAATTCTGCCCATTGCCCCAATACCCGGAATCTGCTAATGGGTCACCTCAGAATGTATCCATGTTTCCATAAGCTGTATGGTAAATTGTTTTTGGATTTATATGGGCTGCAGGCTGGTCTGTATCATCGTCATATTTATAAACACACGGCTAGATTTGTATTTCAAGCCCCTGGAAGATTTATTTACTAATAAGTAATTGTTTTATCTATAACAAACGGAAGTCAGTCTGGGATAAAGTCATCACCAACATAAGGATAGGTACACACGTGCAATAACTGTTGTTAGAAAACGAACGATTAATGTCCGATCAGTGATTATTCACGATTATTCTGAACACAAATAGTGCATGATTCTGTACATGCTGAAACAATACGATTGTTCAAAAATAATCCACTAATAGTGTACACATGCTAGATACGATCAAGAAGTGACGTGTACAGGAGAACATGTACTGCAGAACAATCCACGATCACTGAACGACCATACACACAACAAATAGCAAACGATCATCGCCCAATCAAATCCGCCGAGACGGTCGTTCGTTTCCAGCAATATTCCTTGTTCGTCGTCGTCGTGGACTTTTTTCGTTAACGATTATCAGCCGATCGTTTTTTATTTGTTCGTTTCCAACAATAATTATTGCACGTGTGTACGTAGCCTAAGTGTCAAACACTACAATAACCAATACCTTGTTACATATAAAGCAGGCTCAGATCTGCCCCAGAATACGGTGTGACTCCCGGTGGCTCCAACATTGCCAAGCACTCGGTCACCCCGATTAGACAGATTAGACAGCGGGCAGCCGTGCCTTGTACTGAGCCACTCACTGCCACCCTCATTCATTCTCTATGGGGCTGCTGATGGGAGAAGCTTCATGTAGCGTCTCCCCCGAGCCAGCTGTTTCCTGGGATGAGGAAGCCATAACCGCACCACAACCTGAACATAGCCAAAGCATAAATTCCAAAATCATTTCTAAATCTGAGGTTTTATTAACACCTGAGATCTTCTCATGAAGGTCCAAGCACTTCCTGTTATACGGTGACAACACTCCATCCCATCTCCCAACCCTCCTCCTGTGTTGTCTACCTATGACACAGACTTATGATAGAGACTACAAGCGGCCATGCTGCAAGACATTGCACAGGTATGGTCTACTATAGACCCCATGAGGACACTGGTCATGTGACTGGGAGCATTCACATAGACAGGAAGCACCGAGATGAAACAATACAGGGTTCT
>NC_092862.1:126064637-126126035 GCF_032062135.1 Pyxicephalus adspersus | reverse complement strand
ACTGCATGTTTTTGGGATGGGGAAGGAAACAATGCAATAGCAGCAAGAATCTACAAACTCCATGCAGATAGTTGTGTGTTACTTCCCCCACCTCCTAGATTGTAAGCTCTTCAGGGCAGGGTCCTCTCCTCCTGGGTCACTGTCTGTATCTGTCTGTCATTTGCAACTCCTATTTAATGTACAGCGCTGTGTAATATGTTGGCGCTATATAAATCCTGTTTAGTAATAATAGTGACCTGGCCGAGATGAAACCTGGGACCCCGGTGATGCCAAGGCGAGAATGCTGGACACCCATAAGACACTGCGTTGTACACAAATGTATAGGACAGGGCACAAAGTCTACAAGCTGTATTTCAGTTTCTTACATAAGTTTGATCTGCAGCAGACAATCTGTACAAAGTAACACTAGCTGCTTGTGTGAATACAATCTGACAATACTAAAGCAGATTGTACAATGTATGGCCAGATTGGGGCAATATAGGGCAGTAATAACTCTGGGAATGACTTTAAAGCCCTGAGAGATTAGTATATGACAGGCCATTCGGATATACACACAGCCTGGGAAAGTAAACACTCACAATAAGAACTCTTGCCATGTTGCTGTCCCATTGTCACACTTATACAGGTTGTATGCTATTCCCAGCTACACAACACATCCCCCCGCGGGGACAGATAGTTTGGCTCTTCCCCAACCGGTACTAATGAAGACGGAAGGGACCACCCGTCAAAAATAGGGGGGTCCCAGCAGCTCCGAGTCCCACAAAAGTCAATGCGCAGCCCTGTGTGCTCTCTCCCGCCGGCCTCACTCACCTTGGCTATGGCCTTCTTGTACCTGGTCACCGCTTGCTGGATGAGGCTTGAAACTTTCAAGTTGCCGTCTCCACAGGGCACCACTACCCGAGTCCTCCCGAAGCTCACCGTCACCTTCATGGTGGCGCCCGGGGAGCCAGCAGCTCACCCTGCTCTCCCCGCGCTCTCAGTGTTTAGGGGTTAATCCAGGGTTCCGGTTCTCCCTCCGATGTATGCGGGGCCTGCAGCAGCCTCCTCCTCTCCTGCATGTGAATGTGCCGCTCCTCCCACCTCTTCCACCACGATTGTCTGACCGCCAGCGGCGCAGCTAGTCCAAGCGAGCCCAGCGGCGCGTCTTAACCAATCACAAGCCGAGATTCCTAAAGGACAGGAAAGTCTGCCAATAGATATCCCAAACCGGAGCGTTTTCCCACCAGATTGTAGCTGATTGGTAGATGGCGGTGATATAAGGTGACTCTGGGCTGCGCTGCACCTATAGGGATTTATCCTGAGGTATAGGTCGGTGCTTTGTTATAGTTGTCAGTTATCAGTGTTATATGAATTCTAAATAACCCGAAGGAATTAAATAGGAGCAAGATGTAGGAAACCTGGGATGGAAGCTGGCACCAAGCAATCCATGAAGAAGCAGCCATGGACACAACTTTGTATGGAAACATAGGACAATGCTGTGTGCTGGAAGTTTTCTTAAAAAGGAAGTAAACTAAAACCTGGCCCAAAACAAAAAAAAATCCACTTACCCTCAATCCCGCAGAACAGTCGAACTTCAGTTTCTTCCATTGGGTCCTGCGTCGTCCCAGTATCGGTCTTCAGGCGCGCCGCCATTTTCTTCCAGGTTCTTCTTCCTGCGTCATCTGACCCAGGCACGAGATCGGGTGACACAGATGGGAAAACCATTTGCTGATTTTACTGCACATGACGAAAGAGCTCCTTCTGCGCATGCCCGAGATGCTCAAGCATGCGCAGAAGGAGCACCCAGAGCCTTCCGGGATGTGTGACGTAGGTATCCCAGGGAGCTTTCATTCATTCTCAATCGCCTAGGCGACGGAGAATAAGGGGGGATGCTGCACCCTTTTTTAAAAAAAAAAAACAAAGGGTGTTGCATTTAAAAAAAACAAACATAATGTTTATCTTACATAAAAAGGTTGTGTACCCTTTTATGTAAAGTAAAAATTCTGAGTTTAGGTACGCTTTAAACCAGCTAATACCCCGGAAATTACTTTGAGCTCGCTACAACTTCATGCAACTGTCGCCGTGCATTATATTAGTGCAGTTCATTACATTACAAAGTTGCGCATGCTGCACATTAGTGCGTAGCTGCTCATTATACTGCAGCATGTTTGTAAGGTGCCTTTGCAGGGGCATTGAGAATGAATGTCAACCCAGTGCACCGATGCAAGTCTTGTGCATTGCAATAACACGTGTTTGGACTTTAAAATGCAACCATTAATGCAGCACCCTAGTGGGAACTGGCCTTAAATTCTGGAAAAGGTTATGACAATCCATTCCTGCAGCATGGCGAGTGCAGCACATCGGACGGCTTGCCACAGCCAATCAGATTTCTGAAGAATGGTCTGCTCTACCTGTAGGTAGGGGGTGACTGCAGATGGCGGCGATATAAAGTAGTTGTGAGCTGCAACTGCCAAACCCTATGGTTTCCTTTCATCTGGAATGAAAAGGGACTGGTCAGTGTTTTCTTTGAATATCCAATAATGTGCAGAAAGAAATTCCTAAAAAATACAAGTTTTACATATTTGATCCATCTTACTGGTTCTTGTGGCATACCAGGTGCAGCACCATGCCATCGCTCATGCAGTTTTTGAAATGGATTATACACATAGGTCAAACTTTTCTAGTATCCTCGCCATTCCATATCCCCCATCCTATTGTGTGTTACTTCCCCCACCTCTTACATTGTAAGCTCTTCAGGGCAGGATCGGCTCTTCCTCCTGTGTCAGTATCTGTCAGTCATTTACAACCCCTATTTAATGTACAGCGCTGAGTAATATGTTGGCGCAATATAAATCCTGTTTAATAATCATCATAATATCACATGAGATAGGAGGTTGAAGGTTGTTTAAAGATCAATTCCAGTTTGGCAAATCATATATTATTGATGTAAAGCAAGGAACTCCTAGAATAACCAATGTATTCTGGTAACACTTGTTATTGCTTTAGTGAAATGTGTGATATGCACCCCTGGCATTCCCTTTTGTACCTCTGTCTGCCCCCTCCATTACATCAAGATGATTGACAGCAAAGCTTCCATCCAGAACAATAGAGGAAGTTCCTCTTGCCTCATGAGAACAGGTTTTTTGGTTCAGACATGCTAAGAAGAAGGCGTGACCGCATGTAGATCCTTTTCTTCTGCAGAAATAGTTATTTTCTTACGTAGAGTTTAATTATTGGAGTTCCTCTTTAATGAATGCAGAACACAGACACCGTATTCAATAGTTTTCCTTGTAAACATAACATCCTGATTTCTACCTTGTGAAAACAATGGATTCTGTGTCTGGATTAAGACTGGATTTAGAATGATGGGATTTTTTTTGTGAAGTTTAATTGCATCATTTATGGGGCCGTCACAATGTCTTTCTAGGCCGTAAAGGAAAAGGAGATGGACCGGTAGGGCATTGTTAGGATGACTGGTTGGGTGCGTTTCAGGTCTGAACATGTTAATGAGCGAAGTGGTTTTTCTTTGGCAGCATCGTCCTGCAGTAAAGTTTGTAGTAAAGTTGAAGTTTTACCACAGCAGCAATAATTACAGGGCGCCAGGAGGTTGAAATAATAGACTAAAAATACAGCAAAGTTCTTCCATCTCTGTTTTCATCAACTCTCAGCAATCTGCAGTTGGTTCTGATTGTCTTTTGGGCTGAGCTCAAGATGAACTCCAGGTAAACGGCTAAATACATAGGAGTCTATTTATAAAGCAGAGACATTCCCTGAAACATTCACTAGTGGAGAATCAATTACTCTCATTGAAACACATGGACCTGGAAGAATCTCAACCAGTGAATGTTTCAGGGAATCTTTCACGCTTTATAAAACGATCCTATAGATGAAAGATTTGTTTCGATTTTTTGATAAGCCAACCATACCTTCTTCCCTATTTATGACATGTACCCCCTCCCCTTACTCCTTGCTGCAAATCTGACCTTCCATATAAATTTTGGAAATGATCCCATCAGTAAACCAAGGTAAGACAAAGTGGGGACAGCCGGGTTCTCCCACTGTGCTGTGGGTGAACAAGGCAGCACCTACGTGGGTAGGCAGAGTCGGTGAATAGGATGGGCCAGCAGTGGCAAAGTGTACACAGGAACTGCCATTTGGGGAAACATGGCAGAGCCCAGAATGGAGGAGCCCAAGTCAGAGAATGAGATTGGCCCAGCAATGGAAAGGTGCGTACAGGGATTGCCTTGCAATACAGACATATAACTTATATGTTTTCAGTGGCACATAGTGGTCACAATGTGGATATAGTATAGTGGACCATAGTAGTACTTTATTTGTCTTTATAGAAAAGATCTGTGATACCACCACTCAGTCTGCCCTAAAAATTCTCAATAAACCGCTAGGCAAACTGTGTCCAATAAACATGTATCCATGACCTAGTTCAGTGTTTCTCAACCAGGGTTCCTCCAGAGATTTCTAGGGGTTCCTTTAGCCATGGAAAACTTCTGTCTTTTAGGTCAGTTACCATTTAGCTATGTGTAAGGGTGACATTCTTCCCACTGGCCACCACACTAATGTACTGTGAGCTGTGGATATAGTAATCATAACAGGGGTTCCCTGAAAGTTATTTTAAGCACCCCCCCCCCCACACACACACACACACACAAAAGGTTGAAAACACTGATCTACCTTCTTTCTTTCTGTTGGTATGTCAGTGGGCATTAACAATAAATCCTGAAAAACAGATTTTCAAACATGACTATACGTTTCTAAAAGCAATTTTCGAAGATTTATTGTAAAAATATTTGATTGCACTTGGAACCTCTACATAATGCTCCAGGCAAGTCTACATAGTTACAGTAATGAACAGTCCTGCTCTGGAATTCAAATCTGCAGCCAATTTTTTTCCTCATTTTGGATAAAATAAAAAGATGTTAGTCCTAATTTTAGTCTTAATGTTTTACTGTTCTTTATGGCCCCGGTTGGAGAGATTTCCCATCAGTTCCTGTGTTAGCGTCAACTTTTCAAAGTGAATACAGATGTTGATAAAACCACTTAGTGTAGAGGATGGCTGTACGTATTGAAGATTTTCCCTTTCTATTATAATAACATTAGATTGTAAGCTCTTCTGGGCAGGATCTCTCCTCCTCCTGGGTTAATGTCTGTCATTTGCCACCCTTATTTAATGTACAGCGCTGGGTAATATGTTGGTGCTAAATAAATACAGTTTAATATTAATTGTCTTTAGGACACCTCACACAGAAATAAAAATTTTGCCCATTATGTTAAAAACTGGAAATTAAAAAAATTGCACTTTTAGGGCAATTTCAGACCAGCGGTTGGCTGCAGTATTCTGCTTCAGGCTCCGCTATTTCAAGAGATTGGGAAACTTTTTTTTGGCATGCAACTGCAGCAGAACATGGCAGGGATTCCAAAACTGGTTGCCTGTGGTGCAATTTCTTTTCCTAGCCATACACCAGCACTTTGCTGTGCACTCGGGAGCACAGTGAGCCTAAAAGGGCCCTAAAAGGTAAACTAAGAAAAATAAAACTTTGCAAATATTTACTATTAGTTTATAGTGTTGCATTTTAAAAACATTCCTATTTGATGTTCATTTTAATAAATTTAGTAATAAAACAGCCATTGAGCAGTCACAGGGCCCAGTTCTTCTAACATAATAGTGTAAATGACCTGCCTTTTAGTGTTACTAAGTCCCTTGTGATGGTCACACGATCTCCTTCATATGACAAGTTATTGCCTGTGGCTTTACCTCTGCCTATGTGTGATATATGTACCTATCCCCTTCCAGTGACCTTGTCTGCTGTGAAATATCACACCGGTATAATTACTCTATAAAGTCAGTATGTGTTTTGGCTTGGCAGGTGGGAACTCCTTGTGCAGTGTTACTATATATATATATATATATATATATATATTATAATATTTCTGCATCCTTTACATTAGGGCATACCTAACAACTTTTTTAGATACAGTCATTTAGAAGTCAGAGCAGCCTTCCTCAACCTTTGTAACTTTGGGGAACCCTTTAAATATATTTCAGGTCTTAAGGATACCCCTGTTATAAGTACTATATCCACAGCTCACAGTACATTAGCTTTGTGGTCAGTAGGAGGAATGTTTGTTGCATTGCTGGCCAGTGGGAGTATTGCCAATCTTGGTTTCTGTTCAACTGACCTGAGAATCAAAAATTGATCATTGCTCATGGAACGTCAATCAACTTCCGGAGGAACCCTGATTGAGAAACACTGTATTGGAGGGAAAGTTTAGTGCAATACACTTTTGGTAGTTGTATGAACCATTTTTATAGGGATCAGGCCAGAAAGGAGACTACAGAGGGAGGGGCAGAGGAAATTGGATCTATAAGAGACAGGGACAATACCTCTAAAGGAGGGATGATTGCTAGTAACTCTGTCCATGGACAGTATCCTAGTAAAAGTTTAACAGTATTCCGTTATCTTGTATTTCAGACAGACTTCCAATTTGTAGTAATTGCACATAAAAAGCCACTGCAATCAATATTTCCGATGGTATTCATGCATCAATTGCCAGATACACACATGAATACTGAAGTTTGTATCTCTGATGCTTCCCAGGATGTTTTATGCAAATAATTACAGATAGACAAGTTACTCCCTCCAAAATAAAATAAAAACTCGCACGCAATGTTTTTACCTTTTGAACATTTTGTAGTCAGGGCATAATGTAGGACTGTGGTCAATAACAATTTGTCAGCTGTTTTTGCAAAGAAATGGAAATAGATAAAAGTGTTTGTTGTAATTCTTTTGATGCTCATATATTCTTGTACTATAGTATAATCCTAAGGTGGCTATACATTGTGCAGCTCAGTGATGCAATACTTGGGTGAGGATCTGCCAGTGTGGGGTCTCCCAAGGGAAACAATACACTTCAAATGATCAGAAGCCAAGAGTCAGCCTTGATATTTTATCTACATTAGAAGGGACATAAACATCCTTAAAACCCTGGTTCCAAAGTTTAGGAAAGCCCCAGACATATTTTATTCGGGTCCTGCCTTGCTAATACCTAACCATAGGCCACCATATACCATCTAATTGTGTTATAAATGGCAGGCAAGCAATATAATACGAGCATTACTGTTTGCAGTGCAGGAAAAACAGAGAGAAATGGCAAGAAAAACTTGTTTTTACTGGATAGTGATCTGGCAGGATTAGGGTGCAGGGCATACGGTTTTAAATTGAAGTCCTTAAGTTTGGAAATAAGAAATAGACCCCTATTATAGCATGGAACGTGTGATAATGTTTCTTACTGTAGCATTGTACATAAGGCATTATCTCTTCCTGTAGCATAGCATCCCCTTTTATACCATGGCATAAGTGGCAGCACCTCCTCTTATACAATTATGTGGCAGTGTCCTCCCTTATACCATGGCATAAGTGGCAGCACTTCCTCTTATACAATGACATATGTGGCAGTGTCCTCCCTTATACCATGGCGTAAGTGGCAGTGTCCTCCCTTATACCATGGCGTAAGTGGCAGCACCTCCTCTTATACAATGACATATGTGGCAGTGTCCTCTCTTATACTATGGCTTAAGTGGCAGCATCTCCTCTTATACAATGACATATGTGGCAGTGCTTATACAATGACATATGTGGCAGTGTCCTCTCTTATACTATGGCTTAAGTGGCAGCATCTCCTCTTATACAATGACATATGTGGCAGTGTCCTCCCTTATACCATGGCATAAGTGGCAGCACCTCCACCTATACTATGACATATGTGGCAGTGTCCTCCCTTTTATCATGGCATAAATGGCAGCATCCCATCCTCTAAAATGGCATATGTGGCAGTGTCCTCTTTTTGGTTTCAATACATTTTATTAGGCATTACAAAGAAACAATTCAATGTTTCAAAGGAATTCAAAGGAACAGTAAAATCAAAAAGCAATAATAAAGAATAAGAAAAGAAAAAAAGTTACATAGAATATCGTAATAAAATGCAACTCATTTGTAGAACACATCAACAACTTTTTATGCTTTGAGTCTGCGGGGGCTATATATTCACAAACTGCCCAAGTCTTTTGGGGACTGTCGAGAGGTAGGTTCTAGATGTCCATTGGTTGGAACCACAGGGAGCAGACTAATGCCTGACCCACTTTTACTGTTAGTGTAAGAGTTCTAGGGGATCACTCACTTTTAGGAGCAGTGGCTGTACTCCTGACCTGAGCATAAGTGGGGGAGTTGTAAACTCAATAATTACAATATTTAGAGACCCTATAACCCCCTCAGGGGTATCAGATATGGAGATAGAAAAGGTGTAGATCGAGAGGGGTTGATGGGGCAGGGAACAGTTCTTCAGCCATCAGGCAAAGCGGTTCTGAGGGTTCAGGGTGAGGCTAGCAGTGCGGAGGTCATAGTGTCATGAATGAGCGGTCCCATCTCAGAGTAAATAATAGTCAATCCAGGGGTGTGGCAGTGTCCCCAGTTGTAGTATTGAACATCTGGAAATTTGTAACTAGCAGTAAAGACATTTGCACAGATGTATGAACATCTGAAGCCCCGTACAAATTGCTCCTATAGTTTCCTGACTCACTTTTTTGCATAGGGAACAATCAGTAACACGGGTTCTCTGTAAATATGGCACCACTAAGCTGCAGAGCACTGACCTCGATTGTGATATTCTTACTCTTTGTGATGTTTTTTTCATGTATCACTTCAAAGGAAGGATTAGTCTGTGACATATTGTTCACAACATCTGTGCTTACAGACTTTTATGCTATGATTCTGCCCATACCATAAGCAATCCTGTTATGGCGGCTACATAGGCCGACAGCAGCTTACAAAGCCCATGTGGTTGTCCAGCACACAAGATAACATTCACATTCCATAACAGAAACACGCAGCTGAACTTCTGCAAGTTATTTATAGAACACAATAAAGTTATAGGAAACTCCAGGTTAGTAAGATTAAAGCTCACAGCTGTCAGGACATCACCGACAATTTGTGTGCAGGAAATAATGTTTAGGATTATATAATTTGCTTTTACACAATTTCCCACCATTTATACAATAAAGTGATTTTATTAAGTAGAAAAGTATTTTTTTTAAGTTCGAAGTGACTTTGAGCTGTATGATAAGCCAGGTGGCATATAAAGTCTCTCAACAGTTTTTCAACACTGTGCAAATGCTGAGTTCACAGATTCAGCTGTTCCAGCAATTCTAAACATTTGGCACTGCATCTGGCCTGTGAAATCCATTCCAATGTCTGCACAGGTTCCAGCATCCACTGGGTGCAATATACATTGCAGATCACATTCTCCTCTTAGATGTCTGGCTATTGAAAGCAGCATTCAGGAGATTCTCATTAATCCTGTGGAGTTTAAACTAGAAGGGCAGGTTCCAGCCAAATTTGCTTAATCCCCTCCCTGGCACTTTCTTGTGTTTCAGGTTCCTCTGCCGAGTTAGCTGCATATGTGGTTTAGGGATTGTCTTCTAAAGCAGCGTTTTGGTATTATTGAGCCCTATGTTGGTGCTGTGATATGAGTGCATATTATTTTTGCTATTCCTTCCAAGTGAACTGCAGGCAGATATAATGCAGCTTTGTATTCATTATTAAATCATTCAATGTAAGATTTAAACACAAACAGTGTAAGTACTGAATATAACTTGGCATCAATTACTTTCAGACCTTGTACAGTAGCACTGGGAACATCAGCACAAGGAAAAGTCAGGAATGTTGTAGTGCTCACACTGTGATAGGAGAGAGCAGAGTGGCAGAAAGATAAGCTCATCATTTTGCTTCTTTTCTTTGCACTGATTAGTCACTGCCTGGGGGCCAAACAAGATGTGTAGGTGTTAATTAAAACATAACTAAAATGTAAAAAAAACAATTGTGAGGAGTCAGATTCCTTATTGCAGAATGGACAGGCAATGTTACTTCTGCAATGAAACAAATTTACCTGGCTGTTCACAATCTTCTCTATAATGTACAATGCACACGCACCTTAGTGTGCAATCACAACTGTCGTTAATGTATTAATTCCTCATACACATTTTTTGGACATTTTTTGGGCCTGATTTATTAAAGCTTCAAGGCTGGAGAGGATACACTTCATCAGTGAAGCTGGGTGATCCAGCAAACATGGAATGGATCTGGTCCATGACTGAAAACCTTTGCTAACAAATATCAAATAACTTTAAAAAAAATCCATTCCAGGTTTGCTGGATCACCCAGTTTCACTGATGAAAGTGTATCCTCTCCAGTCTTGGAGAGCTTTCATATATCAGGCCCAATGGGTTAGTTTGTCTCTTGTTAAAACCTCATACAAGTCACAATGAATTGTAATTTTCCAGTTTATTTTTTTCACCTTAAGTTCGAGCCTACTTCTCTGCTGATCTATGTTTCAAAAATTCCGCCTTAAGCCACTGACCTCTGCAAACAACAAACCTTTTACAAAAGTTTAAATAGGAGAAGATAAAGACCAGAAAAGGAGCTGAGCTTTATCTGTAGGAGAGAAAATGCCAAATATTGATATTTTAGATTTATCTAAATGTATTATTTTTGGTTATTATTTTATATTTACAAAAGAATACTTTAAAAATATTTTTTTCCACCTTGACTATAATAAATAAACTATGTACAAAACTACAACGACTGTACATTTATTTCTATAGCCTGCTACACATTGGTTTCAAAAGAAGGTATAGAATGTACTAAATCCAAAGCAAGAGCTATCCACTCATCTCATGTGAATGTTACAGGGTACTCACTCACCTTGGGGGACCCTCCAGTCAGGTGTATTGTAGATGTGACAATTTTGTACTCACTTGTCTTGTCTGATCCTCCTATTAGGTATCTTCTGGATATGAGATTGGGGTAATCAGTCACCTAATGTCATCCAACCTTTAAAAAAATTCTGCTGAATGTAGAAATCTCCGCAGTAGCCAAGATTCCTTTAACTTGATCCTCCCAGCAGTTGTGTGTTAGATATGGCTCTGTGGTATGCATTCACCTTGGGTGATCTTTTCATCAGGTGTAAGTGACTTTGGGGTACCCATCCATCTTGTGTGATCCTACCAACAAAGGTCTGGCAGTTGGGCTTATCACAATTAAGAAGTCCGCAGAAAGACAGCTGAAAATAAAGCCTGTACAGAATGGCACTGTACTGGGTTGTTGGTCTGCTCCACGGAAAATATCCTCAACATTTCGATGGTAAATACTTTCTCCACTGTTCTATCCCATTGTTACATACAACCACTCACAATTTAACTATCTAGAGATAATGCACATACCAAGACAAGAGTACACAAGTGAGCCTACAATATTAGTTTATGGGAATAGATATACTTTTAAAAATGGAGGAAGTAAAACTCCATAGCTCCAGTCCAAAGAACCCAATATATACACACCTAGGCATGTAGGCTTCAATTACCAAAAATCCACTGAATACCAACAATGTCACTCATTCACATGGATTAGATTTCCTGAATCTGAGGATTCATCTTTTACCCCAAAAATACTACAGATAAAAAACACATGCACAGGGTAGGATGTCAGCACCATTAAGGTTTGTGTCTGTAGGTTTTTGGTGTATTGTAAAGCACTATTATAGTAACATGATGGGTGTAAAGCTACTAATCTGGGTATAAGTTCTTTTACATGCCATCCAGACAAGGTTCCATCTAAACCAGTGGTATTGTTATATAATAATAAAGTGCCACAATATAATCTTCAGTAAATTCTTCGTCCATTCACTTTTCTATATTGCAGATAGCATTTATCTTGATCAATTCAGTCCACTTAAACAGTTATGTTAATCATTAACTGCAATTTTATAGGTGAAACCTGTAGGTAAAAGAAATGAAAATATAAACTTTTCTTTCCTCTGATTTTTGTACTACAGGGGACGTCACAATCCATCCAGTGGGATCCTAAAAATTATACAAGAAGTACATTGCAGGAGGATCCTCTCGCAAGGGTTGGAATACTCAGCATTCCCAAGGTTTTGCAAAAAGCAAAATGACTGAGGGAATTTTCTTAATTTGCATGCCTGGGCAATGGTGCATAAATATATCTGCAACATGAATTGCAAAAACATGTATGAAATGAAAAAGTGTTTAATACAGTCAGAAATGTTTTTTTCCATTTGTACCGGGTAGTGAACCTCCTTTTACTTTACAAAATATCTTTATCAATTCTCTTCCCCCGCCCTGTTTCTTTTCTTTTTCCTTCTTTTCCTGTTTTATATGTTAATCTGTAGTTTGGATATATTACCATGCTTTCCCATCATGTTTATGATTCTTTTATTGTTTCCTCTTCCTTTTACTGTTTTTTACATTTATTTGCAGATAGTCACATCCCATGACTTTACTTGTTTATGCTTTGTTTGCTAATTACAAACTATTCTCTATATTTAAGTTACTTTTTTGATTTGATTATGTTACCTTATTTGAACCCTATATTTTTGTAACTCTATCTCCAGTTTTTTTCTGGCGATATTTTCTATTTATGTTACTGTTTTTTTTTGTATTCTATGACTGTGGTGCAATAAATCTTTTGTAAAAGAAATAGGATGTATTTATTGAATATACTCGATGGATCTACCATGTGACAATGCACAGAGCATGTAATCATAATCAACTAAGAAAAAATCCTCATTGCCTGAGCTGAGTGATTTTTTTAACAGTAAAGCTGTACTGTGTGAGAGGTTGGAGGCCTCAATATAATAAATAGATCACCCATTTTATAATAAAAGGTATGATTACATTTGCAAAATGTCATATTTCCTCGGAAAATAATAAAATCAATAGGAGGAAAACAATAAAACAAAACATATTTACAGAATTGTAAAGAGAATAATTTATAGGCCTTCCACTTGCTCCTGAAAATGCTTGTTTCCTGGCTGTCTTTTTGAGATGTATTTGACTTCAGAATTTGAAGATTGGAATTCCTAATCCACATTTTTGTATCTGGTGTCCAGTAATAGGATCAGTATGAATGCCATGCAATTTTTCAGATACATAGCAGCCTGTCATATCTAGGAGTAGTTAGTCACATTCAGTTGGAATTGTTCTTGTAATGTTGAAGATGTTGCACCTTTCCAAGCTGTTGAATCATTTCTACCAGTGTAGGAAATAACCCAACATTTATGTCCACACAGCACAAACACATTCATATAATCCCCATGGAATGTTCAGTACAGATGTTAATTGTCCAAGACCAGGATGTCTGAAATTGGTTGAACCACCCTGTTCCAATAACATATTTCCATCATTGGTGTCAGGATGTCTGCATAGGTGGTAAACTTTCAATTTACTTGGCTTATACATATACACTGAATGTGATTACTACTTCTAGATATACAATCATATGGATATGCAAGAACCTTCACAGACATATTGTCAGTTTGTCTATTTTTGGTTTGCTTATTTTAGCATTAGGCTTTATAAAAATGCCATTTGAACACAATCCCCCAACACACCTAGGGACATCATTTAGTGTGATGATCATGAACATTGCATAATGGATATTGTTCAATTGTACATAGATATTTTTGTTTATGTGAATCCTGTGATGTTGACTTTGATATTACAGGGCATGCACTAACAGGTTTAATCTCTTATACTCTACCTATATTGCACAATCAGTTTACATAGGATCCCAGTGTCAGCTGTGGACTTAAAATGTGAAAGAGAAGCATTATTAGTATTTCTGTTATATGTTTTCATGTATGGCGGAGGCGCAAGAGCCTGGAAGATCCTAATATTTTGGGCTGTGAATTGACCTGGAAACTTTACATGATTCAGGATCATGGCCTGAAGAATAATGAACGTAAAGGAAAGCTCCAGGATTTATCTGTGAAAAAATCTGTGGAATTAATTACAGCTGTCCTTTCCGAAATCTAGCTCTTGGAAAATAGTGTCTGGAGTATAGCAGTACTATTAGCTCAGTAGTTCCAGTCATTGTTCCCATGTAGAGTAAAGCACATATATACCCTAACAATACACTTTGCCCTTTTTTTGGTTTGTTAAAATGAAAACTATTGCAGACTACCATATCTGGTGGACATGTCCCTCTGTTATTGGATTTTGGGGGAGAGTGTTTCATATGCTGAGTGCGTTTTTTTCTAAACTAATTAGTAGGGACCCCTGGGTAGCATTGCTACATTTCCAACTGTATGGATTAACCAAGGCTCAATTTAAACTGTGGGTTTATATTCGGATTGCTGCTAAACAAACCAAAGCGAAACACTGGAAAACCCAAGCATTACCATTTTCTGAGGTTTCAAAGCGGGTTGACAATTCATTTCTTAACAAAAAACTTTCCATTATCCTGTCTGACTTCCATGAAAAATTAAGTACTGTATGGGAACCTTAGCAGCAGTATTCATTGCCAAATGTGGGTCTTAGCTAACTAATTTTGTCTTTTGTTTATATATTTTGTTTACATAATATGTTTATATATTATGTTGCTGAAATCAGCCCCTCCAGCCTTTGCCTCTCTTGTCTTTTTTTTGTTCTATGATGATTACATAACACAGAACATGCGGTCTTATCCTTTTATTTCTTCCCCTCCCTCCCCTAAGTATCCCTTGTCTTCCCACTTATCTTGTTTTCTCTATTTTTAATTTTCATTGTAACTGTTTCATCATGAATACGGTGTCACCCCTTTCTGTTTTGTTCTTAATATTTGTACAACTGATTATTTCACTTGTTATCTATGTGGACATGACATTTTTTACTGTATGTTATATTCATTTGTTCTTGTTATAAAAAATTTGTTAAAATTAGAAAAAAATGATTGAAACCAAAATTAAAACTATTGCCAAAAACACCTTCTAAAAGTATCAGATGTCACATATAAAATACATTATCTCTATGTTATAAAAAGAGGAAAGATTCAAATTAAGAATTAGGGATGGTCACAATCACTGAAAAGTTTATGGGAGGAATTTAGTAATCAAGGACATATTGTATTGACATTAATGGCCACCAACTTTTCAAGATAAGTGTAAAGTCTCTGATCATAATACTCTCAAACTGATGAATATGCCGGGGGGGGGGGGGGGCATGTCCGAAAAGGAAATAAAAAATAAAACACATGTAGATTTTTTTCTGTAAATTAAATTCAAGGTCAATTAGTTGGCAACGTACTTTTAAATGTGACACTTTCATTCACAAACAAATCTATTTAGAAAAACCTATTGTATTGTATAAGTACGTTTGTTGGCTGCAGTTTTGGGTAAACACGCTAATACACAAATTATTCAAATAACATAGTCAAAATATTTTAAATAGCAAAGATTTATTTTATATGCTAAAAAAAAGGAAGGACGGATTGAGGAACATTGGTAGGATCTCTGTACACACTTAAGATTTCCCCCCGAGACGATTAGTTGTAGTCGACAATGATTAGACGTGTGTAATATATTAATATTTTAAAGGACTTCTATAGTTACCTAAAATAAAACAATACTAACTTACTAACTGGCTGGCACATTTGAAAAAGTCAGAGAAGAGAATTGCGAAAGACAAAGAAGATAACCATCATGATCACCATTCTTTTTACAAGGTAGATCAGGCTAGGTAAATGCAGGTGTAATTTTTTTTTTGCATTGGATGTAAGGGGCTTCAGTATTTCATCTAACATTTTTGTTTTAGCATCATGTAATGTTTTTAAACTGCAAAAAAAAATTGATGATTTTGCTTATTTGCCGCTATACCCCAACATGTAATTTCCTACTATAAATTACTTACTAAGTCTTGATGCCTATTAAGTCTCCTCCGGCTAATGGAATGCAGGGAATTCACATTTCCTATTGCAGAACAGTTGGTCATATTTCAGCCAAACCTACCCTTTTAGCAGTCGGTTTGGGTAAGGATGTGGTGAGGCAATCATTACTTAAAAGAAAAAAAAAAAAACGAAAATTAGAGAACAGTTTGCTAAAAATCATTTCACTTCTACACTTCACATGGAGGTAATAGTTTACTTTAAATCAGTGTCGGTCAACTTAAAAATGATCAAAAAGGCTCAAGTGCAATCCTTTACACATCAAAGGGATGATGTGATAGCCGCACGTGTTTGTGCATTAAGGTGCATTAGCTCAAGTTAGGCAACCAACTGAAAAAATAATGGGCTGTAAAAAAAAGTGTTATGTTGGTTCTGTTGCACATTTTTGGACTGTAACACCAAATACAATGAAGAGAATGTGGGAGTAAAAACAGACCCATGATTGGTGTCAGGGACTGCAGTATTAACCCTCAGCATTGGTGTCAGTGACTACAATAAAATCCCCAGCATTGGTTTTAGTGTCCACACTAATAACCCCACATTGGTGATATAATCCCCAGTACTGTTGTCAGTGGTCGCAGTTATAACCCCCCAGCATTGGTGCCCATGAACACAATAATAACCCCAAAAGCATTGGTGTTTTATTTTATTATGGTAGGGAACTACAACGAAAAACAATACCCCTGTATTTGTGTCAGTGGCCCCATTAATATCCTCCAGCCTTGGTGTCAGTGACTGTAATAAAATATCAGTTTTGGTTGCATTCACTGCAATATTAATCTCCAGCATTGGTGTCAGTAACTGCAATAGAATCACCAAGCATTGTTATAAGTGACTGCAATAAAAACCCCACACTGGTTTCATTGCAGCAAATATACCCCCAGCATTGATATCAGTAACTGCAATTCACAAATCAATGACCACAATGATCCCCCCACATTGGTGTCGGTGCTGATACGACTGATTCAGGGACTTTAATTGACAAATAATTCTGCACAGACAATACTGTCATACAAATCCTTACTTTTCTGATAACATGTGACCCTCATATGTGGGATTTTAATTCCACAATACAATAGATTTCACACCACTGACACTCACTAAAACTAGTGTTAAGACACATTCTGACATCTAATAGAATATATCTGTGGTGTAGAAGTCTCTGATCTCTTCTCACATGATAAAGTCCCTTAAAAACAACAGGGAATTTCCTGCCATACTCCTGGACTGAATTGTTCCTTATCAAGCATTATTCAGTGTTAGTGCAGCTCCATCAGACAGGAAGGATGATTAAACCTGTCACAAGCTGCGTGTACAGCCCCAAATACATTACCGAAGTGTCAAGCGCAGCACCCTGGAGGATTGGAACACCTTGAAAAGAATTAGAACACCTTTTCTATTCTAACCTGTTACAATGACTGAACATTTTATACTAAATCATATTTATGTCTTCAGCTGGAGAATACTGAGCAGGAAAACATTTATCCCACTTCTACTGTGATTTCATCTTTAAAAGCTAAATTTATAATAAAATGGGGATTATGACAGCACAGTGGGGATGCTTGTCATATATTAATAAATCTTGACGTCCATGAGCCAGTCTGTCTTCTACTACAGTTAGGATTTTCCGGGGTCTACACGTCACTATTTATCACAAATTCTGGTTTAAATTAAAACACACAACAACTTTTCCTGTTCTTGGTATGTCCATCTATGAGGATAATTTATAAAGGCAAATCAAGAAAACACTGCTTTTGTCCATAGGTTCTTGGGAAACTTTGTAGCTCCCCTAAAAATAAATTAAAGCTCCCTCTACTAAATAATTCTATATACTATATATCCCCATATCCAGAATGAAAAAGTTATATATTGCAGCTTAATGTTGCTGAGATATGGCAGCTGCATTCATTTTTATTATTTGATCCAACGGGTTATATAGCACCTGTCCTATGGTAGCAACACTCACTAATGGTATTGAAATTGAGGAGCAACGTTTCATGCCAAAATGCTTTCTACAAACATGTCCCTTCTTTTAGGGTAATGCAGAAGAAAATCAGCTCAGGGAAAAGATAAGACAATGTTTCCCAAAGATTCATGAACAAAAAGCTTCCCTAGCATCCCTGTAGATGCTTTTTGCCCATCTCTACACACCACATCTGGAGTTTTGAAGACATGTCCAGGATGTGTTCTTAGATATGGGCCACGTGTGTCCAACTCCAGTCCATGAGGACCACATACAGGCCAGGATTTATATAGTTACCATGTCATTTTTGTAACCTTTGTCAAACATTAAATATACAGCTGTCAGTAAAAGGAACTAAATGTGTGACACTGCTCCTCGAAGACCAGAGCTGAACCAACAATACATCGATATGCAGAGAGACCTAGGAAGAAGGGGACATCAAGCAACAAATACCAACTTGAACCAGTGAGACATCCGATGATTCTAGTCATGAGACACAAAGAGCAAATAAAAAGGTGAAAGATAGATTTCCAAATTTTGTCCTTTGTGTTAAGGAGGTGTTAAATGTTCACTTTGTGGGCCCCAAATTTCCAGATATGAAATGATATTCAATGAAAAATAATCAAATTCACTTTACAAAAAAAATTTATATAATGCAGTTTACCTTTCCAGATAATTCTGTAAATATTCTATAGTAAAGTAATCATTTAAGTTACTCCGAGGCCTACAAATAAAAAAAAAATCAATATAAATATGCTGGACATGATTCAAGGAGAGCGCAGTTATGGCTTTATGCAGGAAAATGTATATATTAAACATTATCAGGCTGGAGTGGAAAGAAGCCAAAACTGTAATAGTGAGAGTTGAGCTGTGCCTGGTGCAGGTGTGCAGGTCCTAAGGGACCAATGCTGTTCCTGGACACAGACCAACTGCTTTTGTTTTCAGTTTACTGCTTTCCGTCTATTATTTCAATGAAGCTACAGTCAGCTGAAGACAGGGTATCACAACAGAGAAAGCGGACTATCACATATCTCTGCTCCGTATGCTGCAGCCGAGCAATAGGTTAATACCTATGATATAAAAAAAATGTGATTACAGGTTTTATGATTTTATAAACACAGGCAACTAGCCATCAAGACATGTTCTAATAACAAATCACTGCCTAGAATCTGTAGGTACCGTACTTTCTTTCCATTCACTACAAATTAAACTTGGCCAAATACAGAACATAAATCATTTAAATTGCAAGAAGTATCAATATTAATGCTTGACTGCAAGTAAAATGAAATTACACAAATAAATACAGCTCTGTATTCAATAAGACATTATTACTTTTTTTAATCTAAGCAGTGTAAGTACATGAATATTACTCAGCAAACCTATTGCAGTGCTTGTTCAGAACTCAAACTAGGAGAGGGAGATGCCATATGAGTTGAGCAGTGCAAGGAGCATGTTAACAGGAGAGGATACAGAAGAAATTATCAGGCTGCTTATATGGCACCTTACTACCTTATTTTGAGGCACTTGGTTTTCAAGAAAACTTGCCAGGGCATTGAAAATGGGTTGTGGATGGGTATTCCAGCATGACAATGACCTGAAACACACGTCATGTTCCTTCTAGGAAGGCAACAAAGGAGTGGCTCAAGAAGAAGCACATGAAGGTCCTGGAGTGGCCTAGACCAGGGGTAGGCGAACTTTTATGGCCACTAGGCCATTTCAGGGGTGGGTGGCAGTATACTAGGCTGGACTCTGAGTCTCGCCCTAATGGCTCCACCCCCCACCAGGGAACACCCACATAAAGTGAAATCCCTCTCCTCCGTATGCATTGCGGAGAGGGATTTCCCTCCAGGGAGCCTTCCCTATTTACCGCTCCGGCACAATATCAACTGTAAATAGGGGAGAAACAGAAAGGAGGCGGCACCGGAGCTCCGGTAGTTCCTAACGCCCCCCTAGGCCGGATTGGCCAGGGGGCATTGGGTTGGAACAAACTACCGGCTAGGCTGTATGTGGCCTAAAGGCCGGAGTTTGCCGACCCCTGGCCTAGACAGTCTTTAGACCTTAATCCCATAGAAAATCTGTGGAGGGAGCTTAAGGTTCGAGATGCCAAACATTAGCCTCGAAACTTTACTGACTTGGAGAGGATCTGCAAAGAGGAGTGGGACAAAATCCCTCCTGAGATGTGAGCAAACCTAGTGGCCAACTACAAGAAAAGTCTGACCTCTGTGATTGCCAACAAGGAGTTTGCCACCAAGTACTAAGTCATCTTTTGCGAAGGGATCAAATACTTATTTCACTCATTACAATGCACATCAAGCTCTGACTTTTGGGCACTGGGTTTTTGAGTTTTTTTGAGAGGTTCCTTTGTTGTTATCCTGTCTCTCACAGCTACAATAAACCTACCATTACAATTATAGACTGGTCATTTCTTTGGAGGGCAAACGTACAAAATCAGCAGGGGATCAAATACTTCTTTCCCTCACTGTACCTACTTGGTCATGAAAGTCATGTTAAAGCGGAACGATCATTAAAAAACAAAAATGACACTTACCTTTACAGGTGGAAAGCCACCAGATTATAAAATGTAAAGAATAATTGATCATAGCTGCCCTTTTAGCCCAATTGTTCTTCCTCAGATTAAGTTTCAATGATCATCTATGGCCTCCAATATGTTTCATGCAAATCGGCAAATCAGCAAAGTGGGAATTTAGTCTTCTACTGTTTAGATCTGCTTATTTGTAGCCCAGTGCCAAACTGTGTGCAGTGTATTATAGTAAATTCCATCTCCCTTCTCCATATCACCATACCAAAAAGGGGATGTGGTCTGCAGTCCCACATGGGGAGAACTCTGAAAGGAGTGACAACATTTAGGGTTTCAGTGCAGTGCAGTATAGTCAGCTCAATACACACATTCAAGTTAGTATTTGTGTGGTATACTATACAAGTTGAAAACCCACTTTATTTCTAGTTGAATCAACAATTATTTTTTTGAACTTAGGGTGACAACTTAGGGTGCGAAAACAAGTGATTATTGAAGTGTTTGTCGACCTTTGGAACATTTGCGATAACTTTCGTCTACTGGGGACCTCCTGTATAGCCCCCCACAGTATATTAGTGTTATGGTCAGTGGGAAGAATGACACCCCTTCAGATAGCCAAAAAGATCATTGGTGTCACTTAAAAGGACCTGAGAGATCCAAAATGCTTATTGTTCAAGAAACCCAAGCAACCTTTGGTGGAACCCTGGTTGAGAAACACTGCTCTACTGTATACACATACACTTTATTTTGATGCAGTTTATTGTGACTCTGGGATTTTGGGAAAACACTACCTGTAAGTGGTCCCTGAGAACAGGTTTGAGAACTTGAGTACTCTTTTACAATCCATTATGTATGAAATACAGATAGGTTTTTTGGAAACTGAGGCAAGACTCTTTACATTATAGAATAGAATTTCTTTACAGAATATTTTCCCCAAATCCAAGGACACTTTAAAACACAAAAACAATACAATAAATACAATCAAGAAAAGACTGAAAGAGATGGGATACAGTGAGCTGCGTGTTTTGTGCATGCTGCATCCTTTTCCTCTTCTCGCAGGTTGGTGTTAATGAGAACAACATGCCTGCCAGAGATTACATCAGAGCTGCAAAGCAGTGAGGTCGGGACTCGGCTCTCCTGAGGGAAGGGCGTGTGCTGCCATTGCTATGAAAGAGACCACAGATGAAGCTTAACACAACACAGGCATATGCTGCACAGACAGGTTAGAGGAATCAATCATCTATGTTGGGTTATTATGTGACTTGATAGTAAAATGCTATTTAACTCTCAGCCTCGCCAGCATTTAGCAAGGTGAATTGCTTGAAAGTTACTGATTATATGAACTTTAACGAATGGTGAAATTAAACAGCAACATACCTATATAAAGCAGAGTCTCAATGGATAGCTGATCATATCCTCTAGATAACTGTTTCCCAACACTTTTACCATGGGGGAACTTCTATAGATAACTTTCAGGTCTTTAAGGAACCCCTGCTTTAATTACTATACCCACAGCTCACAATACATTAGTGTGGTGGTAAATTGGAAGGATGATGCTGGCCAATGTCATCCTAATAGATAGCCAAAAAGATCATTGGCGTCACTTGACCTGAGAGACACAAATGTATCATTGTTCTAGGAACCTCTAAGCAAACTGGTTGAGAAACACTGCACTGGATCTAACCAATCATTCTGTTTATAATTACCAGGGGTCCTCAAAATTTCTAAAAAAGGGCCAATTAACTCTCCTTCAGACCCTTGGGGCTGGACTGGGCCATTTGGAGCAGAATATACCTAGAAGGAAAGAGAAACCAATTTCCCAGGATTGGCGACTGGGATTGTTTGTGTGGGTGGGAAGATTAGTTTCTCATTGTTGACATGAGTGATATGCGTAATAGTGGTGTGGGTGGAGGAAAGAGTGCTCGTCTTTGGTATAAGTGGAAGGAACAGTGTCTGACCAAGACTAGGCAATGGTTTTCCCTTTCTTTCCCTTATGTACTTTCTACTTTTACTAGCCATAATCCAGTCCCATAAGATCTAAAGGCAGGTAACAGGACATTTGTTTAGAATATTTAGGAACTCTTGGACTGCCAAAGTAGCTATAACCTGAATGGTTGCCTCCATTGTTCGTTTTGATGGGAGGTACAGAGTCACATTTTTGGTGCTGGTGGGCGGAACAGTTGATGAGGATGGATGGAAGTATGTCATCATTGGTAAGCATTGCAGAAACTGTGCCCCATGGTTGGTGTTGGTTGGAGGAGTAGCACCTCAATGCTCACATCAGACCCATGGGATGCAGTTTAGGGATCCCTGAGAAAGCCCTTTACAGTAATACATTGTAAAACTGCTGGATGTTGGAGAAGATTTTCTAAAGCATAATGCTTCAGAAGTCTTTCTGCCCTTTCCACTGTCTCCACCAATTCCCAGATTCTGAATGTGCATCCACTGGCTGCTAGGTGACCTCTAACCATCCACTGTCTCAACACAAGTGGAAATGTAATACAAAGCAGACCTGGCAAAATAAATAATGATCTAACTGCAAAACAAAACCTAAAATAAATACAAAAAAATTACATGAATTAATTACATTACAAAATTAAAATAACAAAAAATTAAGAAGGATTTTCAGATTCTTCAAAACTTCCTGTATTTTCTTAATCCTCCCTCCCTTTGGATCAATTATACCCATACACGGAACATTTCTTTATTTTTTAATATGACAAGCAGCAATATCATGTTTGCCATTTTTTGTACATTTTAAAGTAGATACAGTTGTTAGGTTAATTTTTTGTAATATTACAATATTTAGTTTTGACTTGAAGTCTTTTAAGATACATTATTAAAAAAATGAACACATCAAATGCAAACGTGAAGAAGGGGAGAAAAAATATTTTTACCCAACCAAAAAAAAAAAAAAATTCTTTAAAATAAAAAAAATCCACATTCCAGAAATACTTCACTCATTCCTTTTAGTAGAGCTGTAAGAAATGTTATAATGGCATGAGCTGGAAATATTTATAGGCATCTTCACGGACGCTCATGACACTGGTGGCACTGGTGATGTTGTAAACAGCAGAAAAAACGGAGACTGCCAGGTGACCAAACATAGAGGCAAAGGCCTGCTTCTTCCAACTGGAGCACACCAAACTGAACGGGGATGACTTCCTCTCACAATGCGGCGGTGACATCATGCCACGTAACTGTATTCATCTGCTGAGGCTTGGCTTCGCTCTATGTACTGCTTGTCTATGAGGACCTCAATGCATTTCTTGATCATACTGATGCTGGGGTTGAATCGAGCTCTGGATTGGCTGATCACCTGTGAAGAAATTTAGACATGATTACGAAAATATAAAGGGTTAACAAAAAGCTGCAAAACATAGAAGAAACCACTACTACTACTACACAGTATTTGTAAAGTGCCGACATATTACGCAGCGCTGTACAAAGTCCATAGTCATGCCACTAGCTGTCCCTTAAAGCGGCTCACAATCTAATGTCCCTATCATATTTATTTGTCTTTATTACAGTCTATAGTCAATTTTTTTTTGGGGGGGAGCCAATTTACCTAACTGTATCTTTTTGGAATGTGGGAGAAAACCCACACAACCTACATGGGGAGAACCTGCAAACTCCATGTAGATACTGTCCTGGCCGAGATTCGAACCTGCATTCTCGTGCTGGAAAGGCTAGAGTGCTAACCACTGAGCACACCGTGCTGCCCCAAAAAGAAACAGACACATTTACCTATCTTGACTTGGCATTAACAAGAAAATTCCTGAGGTTGCTGCAACCCTGTGCACTCCTAGGTGCCTGCATATTATACCTGCAGCAGCAGCTTTCTCCTCTTCCTCCAAGCCACAAATTCTCTTTTAATGGAAAGAATAAATCATAAAATACAATACTTGGCTGAGAAGCTTTAGATTATTGCTGCTATTCTATAAATCCTAGGACAGTAAATAGTAACCTATTCAGCTTACACAAATTGATGTCACGCTCCCAGAACTAGCATGCAGCCAGACGGTAACTTCCATGTACGGCTTCCCAGCTGTTTATTCGTGCGACCTGAGCAGATTATAGGCATACAGCTCTAATGTATTTTCCTACTAAAATGTTTTCTCCATAAATAATAGCAGTATAATTGGAACATATGGTTAGTGACAGCACAATGTCTAGAAAGATTGCCTATGAATGTATTTTGTGCTGCCCATGGAAATGCAGTTAGTGAATATTTGATGAGGACGATGCTTTGTTTACATCATATTAAACTCAACTGAATGTATACAATTATCACAGAATGACATTTAATGCATGTTGTACAGAGCGCTGGGACTATCAGCAATGACTTATGGAAGATTAAAATACTGGCTTTAAAATACATAAATAAAAAAAAATGTTGGGCCTTTTACACATTTGCAAGCTTTGTAGCAATTCACTTCATTTGTGCATGTAGTCGTCCTGCACCACATCACCAATCTGCAGTGGCCTGCAACACGTCTGCGTTATAATGTACCACAATGCATGGGTGGTAATGTCCCGAAGGGCTTTTTTTTAATGGAAAGCAGTGCATTACATTGTGGTGTAAAAGGTTCCTTAAGTTCCCCTCAAAAGTTTAAAACTAAATTTCCTTCTTAGAAAATGCCATTTTAAGGGTCGCCAATGGATTCCTTAGTCTTTGATTGTAAGGTTTTTTTCTTTGTATGTAATGTGGTTACACACAATGCTGTGCAAATGTATACCAAGGCTAGGTTCTCACTGGCGGTATGTTTACTGCTTCCTCATGCCAGGAAGCCACTGCCCTAGAATGTTCCAAAGGTAAAGAACAGGGGGTGCCAGAAAGAAGTACCAGTAATGGCAAAGCATATTAGTTCAGATTAGCATCCTGTCACTTCATACATGAAAGGAAACGAGTCAATAGAAATATGGACGCTACCACTGCAGACTTTAGTTAAAGTAATGAAGAAAGGATCAAAATGGCGTGTCAGCTTTAACTTGCACACTGGTTGGTGCCAATTCGAAGTATTCCATTTTGCAAAACTATATTAGCACATACAAGTGATTAATTTGCAAATGCCAAAATTGAATAAATAGCTAAATAGGGTTATAAAACATTTCCATTTTCTGGTGTGCCCATTCCTTTGATCAATCCGGTGATGATAAAATATTGCTGCCGTCTGTAATATCAATGACTAGACCAGCGGTCACCAAACTTTTGGACCTCAAGGACCAAAAAAAATGATAATTTTAAATCCTGCGGTCCAATAATATGAGTTTTTTTAAAAAGATAAATACATTTGTAAAATAATGATTTTGCTATTGGTGCCTGACGAGGACTGTGGAGGCTCTGATTCATTGATCAGCTCACGGCTAAGTGAAGTATTACTATTGTTACTATTATCATTAGTTGCATTATCTTTGGTATTACTAAAGAAATGCAAAATATTCCTTTGCTTTTTCTCACTTATTATGGGTTTATTTCATTTGAATCTAAGACCAAACAAAAAAATGATAGTTATCAAAGTCAAACTATTTGATGCCATTAAATATAATAGTTAAAGAAAATACACAGTTAAGGTCATACTTACCTAAAAGAGCATCTGAGAAATAAACAAATAAAATAAAACAGATCATCAGATGAGAAGCGGTATTTGCGAAACGAGGTGACTGTTGTAATGGTCAAAGTGCCTCATACAACTTAAGACTACACTGACGTCACGCTGCGCCTTCCTTGTTTTTCCATCTCTAGTACAGATCTGAATTTAGTGGAATATAAAGGCCAAAATTGTCATTCAGAAGATAAGAGTTTATCAGAATATGTTTGTTTTATTATTATTAAAACATAAAATTTGCAAACATTTTTTTGTGGACCACCAACATTTTCTCGGTGATTGGCGACCACTGGACTGGACCACATTCAGCATTGTACTAAATATCAGAGAGCACAGAAGAGCAGCTCACTGAAATGAAACGATAGTGACAAAATAATCTCTATAATGGAAACACCCATCTCTAACTCCTGTTGGGGAAGGGATAAAGGTGTTGATTGCATCGATTCAACAAGTCAGGGTCATCTAAAGGGGTTAAAACTGTCGCATCACAGGACAGCCAAAGAAGAATTCTGTGTGATTTTAGTGCTGTCACATACAGTAGACTGTGCAAAGTATAAAAACACCACCTGCTGCCATTGTACTTGGATCTAATTTCTTCTAATTGTTTATACCCTCTAAGAGCATTTACTAGGGCTTTCATGATCAGTGGTACATAAACAATGGGTACGCTTATACAATTAGGAGAGGTAAATTACAGCTTTTCAAATACAAGTGTGGCATCATGTTCACTGCAGCGGAACTCTTTAACCCTGTCCTCACACTCTCTGCACTTCTGTGCTATTAAAGGGAATGTTGTGCTGAGTAAATAGATACCAACTATACTATACTCAAGCTTTAGAACTCAATGTGAAACTATGGTACACAAAAGCTGGGCGCACCACCTGGCTGTTTTTGGGTGGTTACTGATGAATTGGGTCACAATGCAGGGACTGCCACCAGCCTACAATTTCTTCCACCCAGCTTAAAAAAAAATTCACTGCAAACGCTTTAAAAATGTTTACAAGTTTATAATTAATGAAGAGCTTTGCCACACCAACTATTGCTGTCACTTCATAACTAACGTGTGTAGACATGTATATCCAATGTTGGTGTTTTTTACATGTGTGACCTAATTAATCAATAAAATAAAAATGTTTTACAAATTTGTTTAGTAATATAAAAAAATATGTTTGTAGGTTATGTTTTTTATTCATATTACTTAACAAATTTGTAAAACATTTTTTTTTCATTTAATGTTGTTGCTTTTTTATTAATGCAAAAGGAATAGCATTGTCACTTTGAGGACAGCCAAAGACAAGCATGTCTTCACCTTCCATGGCCTGTACATGTGATCTGGTGGCTTCAGATGACTGTCTGCTGAATAAATATAAACGGACTCCTGGTCATTAGCAGGACAGGGAGTTTGTTTACCATCTACTACTGCTGCCACCAAACCATGTGAATCAACCTCTTATGCTTTTTCTAGTTTGATATCTGCGTTACCCACATCCCCTGAGGAAGCAAGTGCTGCGAATCGTGTTGGGATTAATAGGAATGCCCTGAATCTATTAATCAGAATGAACCCATGTTATCATTTGCCGATGGACTTTTGAATGCTTACATAATATTACTGTATTGATTAGCTACTTTTTCTTGGCATATACAGGATCTGATTACATTTTATATTGATTTATGTATTACATGTGGAATGTTCATCTTCTAGGATGCTAACAAAAAGACCCCTCTTTATACACAGACAAACTAAACCCGGGTTTATGTATGTGTTCTTTCTTTTGCTAACACAAAAAGCCTTAAGGAGAGGAGAGTGACCTACAGTCCCCATTGTGATGACCTTACACCTAAGGATCCCGAGAGGATCCCTTACTACTACACAGTCACAAGCAAGTGTCCACAGCATGCAGGAGTTAAAGCTGAATACTTATATACATTATCCCAAACAGGAAAGGTATTTGTTTGATAGGAGTACAGAACAACTTATAGAGAAAAATAGAAGTGTTCTGTAGTCCTAACAAATGAACAAATGCGCTGTTACAATTCATGTTGATGCATCAGAATCAAGATACAATGTAGGAAGTTATTCACAGAAAGAGGTTTATTGTGCCCAATGCAGCCAGCTTCCCTCCTTCACTTTGTAGCATACATTGTCATGAGTAGGTGGAGGCACCTTCACAAAGGCTATTAGAAGCTTTTTCAGATGTTGAAATGCAGCAATTATACAAAAGTGCTATGCTTAATCTGGCCCAGGCCCACTTGGATATGTGATTTTTGTGCCGTGTTGAGCGAAGTCACGATTTTCTTTAAGCGATATCACAGGACAGGAATCTTGCCACTTACATCTAATGAGGGCAAAAAGCATGACACTCAATTATACCTCACATTGCAAAAACAGTAGGCTGTGGAACGCCTGTTTTGCTACTTGTTTCTTATGTCACAGAGAGGAAAAAATACAGGGTACTTCCAAACCAGACTAGTTAGCTGGAAAAAATGTGTTAATCTGCAAAGTTTTCAGCCAACCTTTAAAGTTACTTAGTAAAAAACTTATGCTTTTTAATAAACTGAATAAACTGTTAATAAACTGAAATCAGATGTTAGCAATCTGTAGTCATTCACTACTCCAAGCAAGCTAAGTACACAAATGAAATACCTATATGGGAGCTGGGTACACAGATCTGCCACACAGCAAAACCTGTCAGGGCAGAAGACCTGATTTTTCTTAGCTGCAGTTAAGAAACGCTTACAGGTCCTGTCCCTCCCCCAGCTTGTGACTGGGCATTTAAAGGTTAATCAGAGGTTCCCTGTGCTCACATTGGTTTCCCCCATTAATATGTTTCTTGTCAGCCTATGATACGGAGCACATGAGCAACTTATTGTCTACCTGTGCTGCCTCCCCCTCCACAGCCTGCACTACAGTTAACTACAAGAGGTTGATATCAGGTCAAATTCCGTGTGAATAAAAAAAAAATGTAATTAATCTGTTGTATATTGCTTTACATATGCCTCACATGTGACAAATTCACAAATCTTCAATCACCACACAGCAAAATATTACCAACTCCAATTTTCCGAGCTTTAAAGGTGTCTGCTTATTGCAATGGTTTGCATGTACAACCATACATGTCAGTTTGTGCAGAGTTCTTCTGGATTGTGCAATGATTTAGGTTTCAATAGAAGCTCCTAATTTCCTGAAAATTCAGTATTTATCCTGCAGGTGATTTATGGGAGCAGAGAAAGTTGGAATGATTCCAGAAATGATCTTGCTAAAGTAGTTTAGAAATAAATACATGACTAACTGTTGCATATAACCACCCTGTTTTCCTTCAGTCTTGCCAAACCTGTCTTCCCGGAGTAGGACAAATTAGGCTGATATGTAGGAACTGGAGCAGAGAAGTCCAGGGTTTCTGCTGAACTCTCTTTGGATTACCCATCACAGTCTACCTATCAACAGCCACCAGTCAGCTGACAATTTACTAATGCTGTGAGTTTAAATAGGGGCTAGTAAATTAATAATTATATACATGAAGATCATTGGATGAATCTACAACACCTGAGGCAATGCTCTGAAAAAAACAAAGCTTACCTCTTGTATGAGAGCATTATGTCGCAGGACTTTTCTTGCTTTCATGATACGCACTATAGCAGCTTGTAGATACATTTTTCGGTCTTCATCGACAGCACTTCTGGTTTGTTCTACTTCCTGTAAATGACAAAAACAGAGTTAAACTATTTCAAGATGGAAACCACTTTTTATTTATTTGTGTTCAAATCATAAAAAAAGTGAACCGGTCAGGAACCAATAAACTTACATGTGAAATCCCTGAAAATAATTTTAGACTAAAATAATATGAAGATAAATAAATTCACAATTTCATATTGTCATTTATATTCCTGTAATACTTTCATCATCATGATTGGTAAAAATAAAATCTTTAATTAGATTATAGCTTTGTACAGTGTTGTCAAGCAAACACTGAAGAGGCCTCTTCAATGTGCTGCTGCTCCTTTCAATAGCAGCTGACCAAGCATGGATTAAAGTCAATGACCTAACTGTGCTGTTCAGACCTCACCACTGGCTTGTTGCAAATCTTATGTTTTACATAAAAAGTTCCCATGAATATATTTAGCCATTTCCGAAGAATTAGCTTGAAAAATTAGGTTTAAATTAAACAAGACAATTTCTTGAAATGTTTGGGTTTACCATTTTTATAGTTTAATTTGTTGGTTGGAGTTGCTCTTTAAAGCAAAGACGAAAGGGAAAGGCTGTGGTAAAGTCACCCAAAATTATTTCCAACTACTTATATTTCAACATTATTTTGACTTCCAACCACTCTTTGATGTGCAGTCATATGAAATAGCTTTACTGTTTGCCAAATGTGTGATCATCCGTAATCCAAAATATGAATCACAAGTTTGTTTGGAAAGATTTTATGAGAAGCTATTGGTACTGGTACTTCTAACAGGTTCGGCAATGTGCTGGGTATGCTCTGTGTTTATGCACCGAGTCACGCACACAAGAATCACCATTTCAAAATATTTTAAGGGGACAGATTTTTAGAAGAAGACAAGGAAGGAGGATTTCAAGGAGCTGACCTATTGTAGACTTTACACAAAATAAATTATTAGCAAGTGAACTTGAACTAAATTTGGAACACAGTATACCAACGGCTTACTGGGAGACCCTTGTAAAGCAAATGTGTATACAGCAGGAAGAATAATTTATCTAGCTATTGTGCCTAATATTATTAAAGCTCTCCAAGGCTGGAGAGGATACACTTTCATCAGTGAACTTGGGTGATTCGGCAAACCAGTTATTGATCTCTTAAAAGTCATTTGTTAGCAAATGTTTTCAATCCTGGACTAGATTCATTTCAGGTTTGCTGGATCACCCGGGTTCACTGATGAAAGTGTCTTGGGGAGCTTTAATTAATCAGGACCAATGTGTCTATAAACTTTTTGATTTTATGTTGTTGTTTGTAATCTGTTAAGCAGGAATGTTAGCGCTAGAATTACCAATACTGACTTAAATTCACCTACTTATGGAGGCCAGACTTCACCATAACCAGCCTGAAGAGCAGAAGTTTTCAGAACTAGGTCAGCAATAGCAGCTTACATAATCCCTCAGTGTAGGCCTGTTTCAAACATCAAGAATAACCCACACATAGCTGGATTTCCTGCTCTTTCCAGCAAACACAAAATAGTTAAACATGCAGATGACCTATCACCCTTTATTGTTAAACCAGAAACAACATTACCATCTACATGAACTAGATACGTATAGTTTACTCCCAAAATTTTGCACAAAAAGCCAGAAATATTTTGATCCTGCACTGGTTTACAAAACATCCCCCATACGAAATACAGCAGAACTTTCCCTATGAATGGGTGACAACTTCCTACAGATTTCTTCCTACGGTATTTAAATCATTCCCACTCTTTCACAAATGTCTGCAGATCACTTTACCCATTTTAACCCCCAACTATACCTACTTTTATACAATAACTTTTTTTCAGTCTGTCTTCTGAAATCCAAAGAAACCTCAGACATACTCTCAAGATGTGTTTCCTATATCTTTTAAATTTTGTTTATTGCACTTTACCTCAGATAAGGGCTTGAGGACAATCCCAAAAAAAACAACTAATGACTCTACAACCTCCCCCTCCTTAAGCTACGTACACACGTCCAATGGTTCTCGCCCAATAATCGGCTCAGGGCCGATATCGGACGAAAATCTGGCGTGTGTACAGCAACCGTCATCCAAACAACAGTCCTGGTGGATGCAAGGGAAGGGGGAGAGAGTGCGCAGCAGGGTGCCGCTCCTTCGCTCCCATCTCCATGGAACGGAACCTCCCCACCTTTTTCTAACACAAGTCTTTCCCCTTCCCTATTTCCCCCCCCCCTTATTTGCTCTTTGAATACCCCTAGTGACAAAGCTCTGGAATATCAGAAGTCAAAACAATATTGCATGACTGATGTAATATTAACAATGGTGTAATAACAACAAACATCAAATGTCTGACCATAGACTACAAGAGGGGTTTATTCTCATTATTTAATGGTTCTCCCTTGTTGCAGCACCCCTCTGCTTAACCAAAATCATGTCATTATTTTATTCTTTATTTGTATTTCAACTGTTCAAATGTATTTGTATTTGTAAAACTTTAATATAGCAACTATTCAGACACCAGTAGCAAATAGGCATTTTGTTGAGTCTACTGTTAAAATTAAGGTGTAATAAAAAAAATATCAGTTCCAACTCCCATTACTGGAAAGTATTATATTAACTAAGACCACTTGGAGGGGCTTCACATCTCACTCTACTAGGAGTGTGAAATGCCTGTGTGCCCCGCTGCACATTTTGTATTCTGTGCTGACAAAAGAGAGAGAGAAAAGAACTACAGTGCAGAGTGCTGAACCAGACAATGAACACAACCGAAAATGTGTTATTCAGCTGGCCATAGCTCTTTAAAAGATTCCATTAAAAGGCAGCAGCACAGGAGAGTATAGAAATCCTTTATTGCAGGGAACTTCAGGGAAGAATGGAATGTTATGGCAGCAAGGTAAGAATGGAGGGGAGGGGGTACTTACTTGTGGTGTGTCCTTTTGCATTGGTGTAGTGATTTTAAATTTTGTCCGTTTACTGCTGAAGTTCATATTTAATAAAAATGTCGATTCACTGTCCACATCTTCCTGCAATGGAGACAAAAATGTCATACAATCTGCTACACTCACATAAATGTCAGAATGTCTAAACAACAAGCTGCAAATGTCAACCCTGCTTTCAAATTTCGCATATATGATCAGATACCTGGAACACCAAGGTTTTGTTTCGCCACCCATAGGTATAATCTGGTATTGTACTCTAATCAGACATAATGCCCAAAGATAAATGTGCTATCTTTGTGACCCTGTAGTAAGCCAAAATTATGAAAACAGTGGAAGGAGGGTTTATATATTGATACTACTGAAGAGGAGCAAAAGAAAGCATAACATTTGTACTCGTCCTTTGTACAACAAAAAAGGTAAAGCAGCAGTTTAGACCTTTTCAGAATCATTGTTGATCATCTTGACATCAAGTAGAGACTTGATTGTTTTTGTCAGCTCTTTCTCATTCATCTGAGTGCTATCTTGGAGTTCCTTATAAGTGACGGTTTCACTGTTGTTGAAGGCTAATAGGACAGCCATCTGGTATGTAGTGACCATTGCTACATAGGGTTTAGACAGATAGTTCATTTTCACTTCACCTGTTCAGAAAAAACAGATCATTTACATGAATATACAGGCGATTTAAAAATTAAACTAATCTAATATAAAACATTATAATAAAGTTGTAAACTAAAATGTAATCTGTGGCAGATTTAGGAGCATTGCAGTACAAATGTAGGCCCCGCTACCTCTTTTACACCCAAGTACATTTAATTTTAGGAAGTGTTGTATGGTATCAGCTAGCAAGGACTTTATTTAAAATAAAATAAGTCATTCCTATTAACATGTTCAAACCGCATACATTGCAACAACTATATCTGTGCACACAAATTTTACAAAGAGGCAAATGACAAAATGTGGTTCTTACATTTGCCAACTGATCCTTGATGTATGAAAATGAATATGCTTGTTGAATTTATTGGTACAACTATTAAACTCCATAATAATAAAACAAAATTACTGGCACTTAAGAGATAATTTGATGCAAACTTCTAAGGATAAATGAATGATCCTTACAGCTTCTGCTTGTTTAACTGATGTAATTCTATCGCATCTTACATATCAGAAACTTATGATGTAAGAAGTTGAACGGGAAACTAAAAAATGAAAGTTACACAAGTGCTGTCTGTACACTAACCACTTTGAAATGATGCAAAACCACAAAAAATTCAGATAAATAAATTGAATAAAGACAAACTATATATCTTTCTAGCAACTACTCATTAAATTGGCTCGATGGTTCAATCCAGCCCAACAGGTCTGTAGATTTGAGTTTAAATCCCATGAAGGACATCCATAAATGACAGCCAAGTAATATCTAGACATTATATAAATGCAAACCAAAAAGAAAAAATTACCTGTACACAAGTAGTGCAACCATGTCAGCTTTCTGCCACTGAAGTGTTGGTTGTAAAATAATTCAAACTAAAAAAACAAAAGTTATATATTTTACATATCCATATTTAAACGAATGGGAACATATGTTCTTAAAAAAAGTAAGAAAATCCCAGCAGTCCTGGTCTGGGTTCTGCCTTTTGTCAAATCCTATGTCATTATACATATCAGAGAAAAAAGCAGAGAGTAAAAAGAAATAATTTAGTCCTGTTTTAATAGCTGAATTTCTTTAGCTGCTGGTAGGCCTTGTATATCTGGACACAAGTGACTGCCACTAGCAAAAAACAAACCACACTTTATTCCTTGCATTTCATCCAGGCTGTCAAACCAGTTACATCATCTTCTGATTCACAAATAACCTTGTGACCTGAATTTATCATTACATGTCCGTTGTCATGTAACCCTAAATGCTTCTAAGCCTCTGTAAAAAAAAGTGCCATGTGAACTATAGCTGAATATGCCTAGCAGGTAAGGTATTTAAAGAAATTTGTGACTAAAGGGTCAGACCACTGAAAATTGATATTACCATTGTGGACGATGCTAGGGGGGCCGAAACAGATTCTAATGATTCTCAACTTTCAGGGTCTTTGTGGCTTTGAACTGTCCTACCTCGCGTGTAGTGGAACTGCAGCGTTCATCTGCAGTTCAGTTCCGACAGTCACATGACCGTGGGAACTTTGCAGTCACAGCTATGACTGCAGGCAATCCCCAGGCACTAGAGGTTGAATGGGGACAGGTTTCCCCATTCATCAGATCAGGTGCCCTGTGTTCTTGGATAGAGAAACTCTATCCAAGAACACATATAACTAGTAAAGGGCTACAAGAGCAATCTGATTGCTCTTGCATCACTTTATAGTCCTTATAAATAACCCCAATTCTTCCACCATTGACTTCAATATCTCACTATTCGATCGAATAGCTGTCGAATCAAATAATGAGATATTTGACCAACACTACGAAGGAGCATAACAGTCTGAAAGTCTTAGATAAACTTTAGCAGGTGGTTACTAGCCACTAGCACAGTGTTCAGAGGCACAGGCAGCAATAGATGTAAGAATTCCTCTGAGTATTCGCCATCTACAGAACTCTTTAGTAAGCAAAAATGACTGATCAGCTTTTTTGAAATTAAAATAAAAGACTTAAAAGGGATACACCAAGAGAAGCATATGAACCTTATAGGAAAGTGAACTAAGTGGGATTAAACGTGATCAGGGTCTGAAAATGAGGGAAAATCAAATCAGTTTGAGAAGTAGGGTTTTCAGTCAAATACAGTTAATGTCACACACCTTGCTGTGCCCACTCTTAAACAGGGCTTTTTCTTTTAAAAATTGGTCAAAACGTTTGCTTTAGGATGAGTTACATAAATGGCAGTAAAGTGGATATGTTAGTGAATAGATTGGTTGGTAGATTTTGAGAAAAAAAATATCCAGATTTATTTTATGAACAGTAGACAGGGACTATGGAATAAAACTATAAACAGATACATAAGATTGTAAGCCCCTTTTAGGGACAGCAAAGCTTCCCTCAAATAGCACGACTTTGGACTTTGTTACACAATGCGTAATATGTCAGCGCATTATAAATACAGTGTAATAGTAACAATAATATATGACATAGAAGTATCTGAGAAATTAGCATGTGGTTATTACACTTAATTTACATGAACTCCAATTATTGCGTTGAAATGTGTTATTCTGTTTTGGATGTTAATGTTTTATCTGGCAGAGTGAGTTTAATCTTTACCATCCCAATATTGGCTGTCACTAGACACAACCACCCACAAAACTGTAAAGGTAGGAGAGGACTGATAACTCAATGGAGAAAGCGGTCAGTGGACACGTGACTACACAAATTTCCAGTTATTGGGAAAGAGACATTTTCTCACCTGTAATACATATATCTGAAAGCTGATACCCAAGTCAATAACAGTATCTTGATTCTTGATAAAGTTGTTGAACTTGTTGTTGAGATCAGCACTGACGCTCATATCTGTGTACATTCGATGAAGCTTGCTGGTGAACTCGTAGCCACAGGCTTGCTGTAACAAAATGCAACATGTTTAACAGTGAGACCTGACTAGGTGTAGTATGCATCTCAACCATTTTACAAAGATGCGGTCACCAGAATAAATAAAAATACCAATAAGATTATATTTGCGTTCAACCTGCTCTAGGCATGTTATATATGGCAGAAGTGTAAAGGCAGGGCTGCTATGTGCGAACATTTTGAATATGATACCATCAGGCTCTGAGCAGACATGCTTTATTACTAAAGTCAATTACAGATTCCATGTGTGTTATAACATTATGAAATGTAGGAAGGGTATGTACTCTGCAGGCAATTCAGTTTTTTTTTTAACTTAGGTCCCCAATACAATTTATGTTGCGGGACAGTCCGCAAGTGATCTTCTATTACATACTATACGAATCTGAAGGCACGAAAAAAAATACACAATACTAAAAAGCTACCTTTAACTTATTGATCATTGTTTCTTCAGAGTCCATTGACATTGATAAGCCATGAATTAATCGTTTCGCCAGCATTCTAGCGTAGAACTGAAAGAGAAACATAATGCTCTAAATACCAGAGAAAAAAAATCATATGTATTAGATCAGATGAAAGAACCAAATGGTTCAACAATTAGAACTGGATATTGTAGGAAACACATTTTTTCAATTATGGCTATTTTTAGGTATAAACGGCAAACTGGGAAGCTCTCTGGGAAAGAAACCAAAGACACTAACGGAAATGAAGGGGGGAAAAAAACAAACGATAGGGCAGGGTGTGTTCTGTCAATTGGCTAACACTTTTTTGTATCACAATCGAAGTTTCAGTTTAATAATTGGTAAATATCTGTTCAACTATTCCACACCTATACGTGCTGACCAATGATAATTGAGCAGTAATGGTACAAGCAGTGACCAGCACTTGTATATCACCCTACATAATTTAGGTCTAGAACCATGATTACAAGATAGTTATATGACCCCAGTGAGTGGTGGTCTCCTTACACACTCTTTTGGAAAACCCAGGGCCCCCATATTTTAGATGCTGCCATTTGGGTGGTAAGAGGTATAAAGACTTTGGTACTTATTGTAAACAATAAACAAATACTGTCCTTTCACCTACTATAAGGCAAAAATTCACAACTAAATGGGTAAATTTCAGTGGATTTATTGCTGGTCTCTTAATTTTCACAAATATACTGCAGAGAATTATCATATCTACCGATGCCTGTCATTCCCTACTACCCAACTCCCTTTGATGACATCCATACGATAAATGAAAAAATATTTTTAATACCTGTCACATTTTTAAGTTTGTACAACTTGTTTGGTAACAAAACTTTAACTTAGTACATTTTTGTTTATTTCAACTGCAATTCCTTACTATCGCAGAAACATATGTCCCAAAAGGGATTCTGCAGATACAGTACGTTCTTTCCTACTGAAACTGTCAGTCTTGCAAACTACTGAGATTTTAATTAAGTGGGAATTAATAAGTATAATAAATAAGGCCTTTATTGTTCCACATTTACAAATAGGCTTCCAAAATGTGAAGAGTGAATATGCAAATCTAATTAGTGCCTATGGACCAAAACAATTTGTTCTTATTTGAGACTTAATAAGGTAGCGTTATTGTTACTCAAACATACCTTCTGGAAAACATCTTTATCATCAATATACTTAAACACAGTAATAAAACTTGTTAACTTGTCCTCCACTTCGTTCTCTGTCATTCCCTTGGCTGACTTTTTCAGCATGTTGTCACAGTACTTGGCCAGCTGCGTAGATTATTAAAAACAAAGAAGCATGTGGTAAGGTCTTGTGAGACATAAATCTGTTTATGCAACAGTTAATTGTTAAAATATGATACTATGGGCTACCCAGCCAAGTCTGTAAGCAAGGCACACCTAATATACCTACCTGTTCAAGTTATATACAGATTTATGCACTGTTCTTAAAAAATATATACCTTTTCTCCTTTTTTCGATTGCAACTTTTTACAGTGTCAATCTGAGATTATTCACCTCACTACGCCATAATATAAACTGCTGGTGAGATGCACAATTGAAATGATTACAAATCCACTTTTAAAAGCAGTGAAAAGGATGCTTGATGTATACACCTCGGATATAAAGTGCTTGACATAAAAATTCCTGTTGTAACCTATGGCTTTTACCCCTAAGAGGCAAAGGCTTATTAAATCTGGCGATTGTCGCCCCCCTCTCACCCCTCTACTTTATGATCTGTAAAAGTGAGTTGATATTCCAAAATTGGCCAAACATGCATACTGCAAAACAATTGCTTGTGGAGGTGCCTTACGGTAATAAAAATGTATGAATATACCAGAGCAAAGCAGTGAGGGGAAAGCCTAAATAAAAAACAATGTTATGTGCAGGCGGTTATTGCAGACCTCCCCTTCCGAATGTTACTTCCAAATCAGAACACTTGTATAGGGTCAGTAATGATTGTATTATGAACAAGGACAGACAGAGAACTAGTATTTTCAGAAACAGAGATCAGTACTGGCAGGCCTGCATGTTTTTCTCATCACATATTTACTTTGAGGAATCAAAGTTCCAACTTTTATAGTTATTGATGGAAGTATGGAATATACATATCTTTCATACAAATAGGTGTTCAAAAAATGGGGATATGACATGTGGTTTTCCAATAACCTTTCTGTGGCTATTGAAGCCTAGATACACAGGTCAAACTTTAATTATATTGTAGCATTCCAGTCCTTAGATTATGCAGATTAACTTTTTTCAAATTTTTAAGGCTAAGAATATTTTCAGCAAGTGAAGAAAATAATTGTTGTTCTTGCCAGAAATGCCATGTATTTGTCACTTCCCGAGAGCTGAACTGAAATCAAAACAAGTGTTGTTCTATTTTTATCAAAGCAATCTTTATATTTTTAACTTGTAAACTTCAAATCCGACACTGCAGGTAAAGCAGAAATATAGCTATATATAGAAATATAATAATACCCTGAACTTTGCTAGTTTTCTGACAGGCTTAAGTTGGAGTTTAAAAGCACATAACTGTTCGAACTTCTGAAATTTTAGGTACAGATGTTATAGAAAGACACCGACACAGAGTGACTTACCAGCTCAGGCGCTTTGCAGACGTTTTTCGGTTCTCTGTAGTTGACAACACACGTAAGAGCCTGTATGCACAAACAAAGACATTCTACTAATTTACCAGTACATAAGAGGCAACACCCGTTCTGGCTGAGCGTGCAAGTTTATAAACTGAGAAGACAACACTATCCCCAAACTGATTTCTCAGACACTGGTGGTAAATATTAAGTGAATGTAATTCAAAATAAAGTCGTCAGAGACTGCAGACAAGCAGAAGGAGATGTAATAGACAGGAATGCTACTAGGGATGGTCTGAGACTGAAAACATGCCATGTGAGTTGTTGGACAAGGAATAAATGGTTCAGGCAACACATTAAATGAAACTGCTGAAGATTACTGCAATTACAGTCTCTTTACAAATCTATGCTGTCATATATGTGTTCAATAGAACTACCAGCGTGTGCTACTTGCCAAATGTGATTATTTCTCCTATGATTTGTAATGGAATAAAATAAAATAAAAAAACAGTGGAGGAATTGAAAACAAATGGACAACACAAAAAAAAAGTAAATAAACCAAAAACTAGCCATTGTCAAGATTTTTTTTATTCACTGGATGGATGAGCACCTACAGTAGGAAGAACAAAGAATGCTGTCTGATGTGTCTTGAGAGATGCAGGTTGGGCAGCAGGGCTCTCTAGGCAAACCGCATCGATTTGATAAGAAAAGCTAACCGAAGCAATACATTTTTGATGATTGAAGATTGGTTGGCCAGGGAAAGCTACATAGTTAAATGTAGTCCACCAGCATACAATTGCTTATCATCTGTAACTGATCAAATATTAAATGACTGCATTTTCTAATTATTAAAGAAAAATAAAACTGAAATAGTACACATTAATAATTTACATTTTCATTTTAAAGGTCAGCAGATAATATCCCTGAGGCTAGTAAGAAAATCTTTATCCAATCTCACTTACTGCTATGCTGTGAATAGCCTGTGTACCTTGATCTTCATACTGACCTATACAGATTTTAAGACAAATAGTCATCAAGTGGCTAGCTAGTGTTGGGCTTTATTTTTAAAAATTAAATTATGACCTGGATAATGCAATCAGTTGTGATATATGTAAAAAAAAAATATCATTTTTTTTATTAGTTTAAATATTAGTTTATTTTATATAAAAAACTTCATTTTTTTTTTAAACTAAACTCCTTTCAGTTTCCCTTTAAGACTGTACTTTTACATGCATGAAATACAGAAAGCACTTGGGCTGCCCTCCTGTGGTACAGCCATGTAAAAACATTACATTATCAGAGTTACTCATTTAGTAAATATCGCACTGATAAATCCATGTTTACATATTTATTTCTAATCATTACATATATGTATATATTTCAAAGCAAAGAATAGGACAGTGAAATAGATGTACACTAGGCACATGACTCAACCTGCATGTACAAGCTTGCAAAGGATGTTTGGCACTGATCAGGGGAATGTAAATTATACTTAAATGACAACTAAACTAAAAGTAGAGGTAGAAATCTAAAAACTATTTATTCAATAAATAAAAATGGCTTGTAGAGGATTTCTCGCTTATTAAACAGACATTTTGGGTTTCAAGCTTACCTTGTCTAGTGCACTCATGAAATGCTGATCTCCATTTAAAACCGTGTTGACAAGCTGAACAAATTTACTGTGGACTTCTAAGACTGATTCCACAAATTGGGTTGGCATCTGAAAATTAAAAGAAAGCACCACAGAATAAGTATACCCTATATAATATACACTACTTCATTATAGAGATGTTGAAGACAGGGATGTTTCATTGCAACCAACACTTCCTATCAGCTGATAGAGCACATCAGCATTGCCAAATTACAATAGTATTTGAAGTAAAAGATATGTCTCTTTCATTGCCATGAATAGAAAATCAATGTCCTCAATCCACCTACCTCACATGGTCTTGCCACTATATACTTTATGATGTTTTCATAAAACATTCATAAATCATAACCATAAATCATTTATAAAGCTTCTTAAATTTGGAACTGAAGTAGTGAAAATTAAGAGTGGGAAATGTCTTCAACAATACAGAACAAGTGTGGCTCAGGATGAGAAATCACTGCAGGCTATATTAGTTTTAGGAATACTTACATTTTCCTGAGAAAGATTACTAACAGCTCTAAGGCCCTCATCATGGATATGGTTCTGTAATTCCTGAATCATATGAGGTAAACCATTGGATACTGCACGTAGAAGGGTATACATATTGGCCATATCTGTAATCACAATAAATTAGGTTTAATGTGTTGCTAGTCATCAGAAGAGGTAGGAGTAAAGCCATGAACATATTATTGTAAATGTTGCAATACAGCACTATTTGGGGGTATTTTTTAGCCAAAAACCACAAAAAGGCTTACATTTACTAAAAGAATATCTGTAAATAAAAACCTTTACTTAACCCAGACCATTACAAATGTTTTACAGAAAACTGCATGCAAAACGGATTTTTTTATTCCTTCCTAAAGGTATAAAATGTAAACATATGTACCATGCGTCCTTTGCTGTGAGATTTAGGGTTTGCCATTTCACAACTTGTGAAAAAGGGATTTGCAATGCATCTTAATTGGAATCCAAGCAGAAGCTTTAAATCAGCAATTAGTTCTGCCTGATTTTTTTTGTCTTTATTAACTAATGTTTGATAAAATTTGTCTACAACTACAGTCGGAAATTCAACATTAAAATCAGCACCTAAATCTCATACACTGGATCTGGAGTGTACCTTGAGGGTTTTACAAATGCAGTTTTTGTGGTTTAGACTTCTGCACACTGTTTATCTTGGGCTCTTACATTCTTTCAATTTACTTCTGGAAATCTACTGATGTATATTTAGCCTGTGAAAAAACACTGACTATCTCTGTCCCATTAGCTTTATATAACACTTACCATTTCTCCTTTCTTGTCTAATGATATTGTGACATTCTGCATGTAGAAACTGCAAGTGGTCGGCGACCATTCTCTGTTGGCATTCATGAATCACTTTAGTATATGAACTGGGGTTTAAATACTTCCTACATCGAATCTCTTCATCTTTTAATCTACCTAAAATCTGCAAAACAGCAAGGACATTCATGAAGTAAAAACTATATAACAGATGCAGCAAAATAAAAACAAAACTCAACATACCCCTGTCATCAATGTGAAATCTAAATTCTGTGCATAAAGTACAGTAAAGCTCACCTTTTCCATATACTGTGAGCAGTTTGACTCTTGTAATAAATTTGAAGCTTCTTGCTTGTAATACTCCCCCGTTTCAGCCAGAAAAGGCCACTCAAAAATTTCTTGATAAAACTATAACAAGAATAATATGGAAGGAGAAGACAAAAAAATGTTTAATTATAATATCAGCCTGACATTTCATACAATTTATATAATACATATGCAATACCAGTCTGTATACCAGAGTTGAGTATTTAGTTGCCTGTTGCATTGTATCAACGTTAGGGAGTTCCTAAAGGATTGCCATCCTGACAATCCTTTTTCCTAGGCATAGACTGTGAACTCCTACACTCTCCAGTATGTTTTTTTAAGAGTGAATCATTGTTGAACAAGTGAATAAGTGGTGAGTGAAAGCAGTATGGAAGAAGAGGAAAAAACTTTTTATCTAATAATGCAGAACTTTACCTATTCTGTAGCAATCTTGCTGTACTGATTCTGCAGCATATATGTTATTCTGGCGACTTTGCTGCATTTACTATCTGCTTACCACAGAGATTAGTCTTGACTAGCATAGGTACAAAGAATGGAGTTGCTGTAGAGTAAGGAGGGATGGTTTGAGTATGAACTTATGCAAGAGAAAGTGGTTTTTACTTTACTAATGCAAAAGCCGACTTTATTTCAAGTATATAACACCTCCAAGTAGAAACACCTTCTTGTACATAAAGGATGGGTCAGAAATAGAACAAAAGACCAAAAATAGTGTAAATATACTAAGAATCTATTTACACATATGTGCAGTCACACATTCAGGTCACCTATTACTATGCACTGCAATTATTATTATACAGTATTTATATAGCGCTACATATTACCCACCGCTTTACAAAGTCCAAAGTCACTAGCTGTGTTTCAAAGAGGCTCCCAATCTAATATCCCAACCATAGTCATATGTCATTAATACAATGTAGGGTTGATTTGAGGGGGAAACTAACTAACCTAACTGCATGTTTTTGGAATGTTGGAGGAAAACGGAGAACCTGGAGGAAACCCACAAACTCCATGCAGATAGCGCACAGATTTGAACCTGGGGCCTAGCGCTGCAAAAGCCAGAGACCCACTGTGCTGGCTGCATTAGAGCAGACTATTCATTTAAATTGGATGGCCAACGTGTCACAGGCTAGTGTTGGGCTGTTGCATTGCAGCATTTAGCATATTGGCCTGTGCCATGCTAGAAAAGATGTGTTGGGTGCTATTCCAATTAATGGAACCTCCCACTAATGTGTGATATATGCAGTGTGTTAATGACCACGTTATCATAACACAAATATGTGAATAGGCCTCTCAATAAAAATTACAGTTCTTGGTCTGAACACTAATTAATACACAAAGCCCTCATGCTGCACAAGTTATAGGAAAACGGCCAGTTCATATAGAAATTGCATACCTTTAATGGAAATTTTTTCTTATACTGTTCAACATGAACAAAGGAGTTGATAACCCCGTGGATTACTTTTTGATTTGGGTTTTCCCCACATCGATCACTAGAAGGAAAAAAGAAAAGACAGAAAGCATCAACTGAATGTTAACTTTAATAAAAACATAAATACAACAGTCACAACTTTGTATAGCTTTAACTAAATCTGCCAACAGCTCATAGGAGGAAATCATGTTTGCCCATAGATATAACTGGCCACTGGAAGTAGTATTCAAATTCAAGTGTTGTAATCAGATTGTTTCTGCAAGCATGAAAAAATACCGGAGACCAATAACAATAAAAGAACAACGCAAAGTTTATCTTAAGTAAAAAATGTATTTAGTGTTGAATATAGTAGTGAGAGGTTAATGCAGATCTACAAATACTGACACTTTGCTTTAATATATGTTTATTATATTTATTGGCATTTTGACTTATTGCAGCTAGAAAGTTACTTGTAAATTATGCTGTATAGCAGAGTGCCAAGCAAAACTTAAAAAGTGTTTTAAAAAAAAAAAAAAATTAGAGGACTTAAAACAGAACTAAAGGACCTACAGTACCCTACACAGAGATACTGTGATATTATAATGGACATAGCATGGACATAGAACCTTGCTAGAAACTAAATTTCTAACAGCCTCAACTTCTACACAACTTTTTATCAATATGATTATCTGAAAACAAAAAAAAATTAAAAAAAACACACTGGGGAGAACACTAGCCATGTTTTCAATACTGTCATCTGGGTTTTTCTTTATGAATTAGAATATTTCTTCAAATTGAATAAAAAAAATCAACTTACCTTTTAATCTCTCTAAGCAGCATTCTAAGAAGTGTGCCCTGCAGTGGTTCAATCATCAACTTTCTCCATAGATCAAGCGCTAACTGCAAAACATGAGATAAAGCTTTCTAGTCAAAATAGTCCACTTTCAAAGAGGTGTCTTAACACCTCTTAACAGACAGAATTAAAAAAATAAATAAATAAAAACTTGACAATCTACAGCATTTTCCCAAAGCAGAGAAAAAAAATTAGGCAATTGCATTTCCCACTAAATATAGCTCAGGAGTAGGGACTGGTCTAGGTTAGCAAAGCTCAATGAGCTCCTTATTGCTGGCCAGGGGGTTAAAACAAGCTCCAAGCGATGAGCTAAAAGAGAGGCATCTTTCTCCTTTAAAAAACCTTTTGTAACAGAGTTGGAAACAAGACCAGTGGGTAGTATGGTCCTCTGAATTAATATTTTATTGCACCTTGCATTTTCCACCTGCAGGTGGCAGCAGAATACTACATGTATTCTAGCTACATCTCTCAACCAACAATAAAGCAAAATGTTTCTATATGGCTCCTTGTTGCTGCTGATTGACAAGAGTGCCCCTGCAGTGCCTCTGGTGGTTGTTTTTTTACAAGTTGTTAATAAAGGAAAGCCAGGTATGAATGTTACAGGTAGATTCCCCACAGTGTCAGGAAGAAAGGAGTCATTTCACACCTACATTCAATGAATAGAGGCAGAACTATAATCTAAATCCACTATAGAGACTTTTCTTACAAACAGACAAAAAGGAGCCCATTACTAAATAAAATGCTGTATGACACTCTATTGACTTCATTCAGGACTGAACACTGATAAAAAATGCCTCCTGTTGTTTTAAGAATGGATACAGCATAAGCATAAGCCATATCATGAATATTACTCACTTCTCCTATCTCCATCAACGGCTCATTCATATCCACACCTCCCTATCCATACTGCAGGTCAGCTTCTGTCAGCTTGTTCTTTTTAATGAACTGTGTGTTGAGGTACCTGTAGAAGTGAAGGAATCCCTATTAGCAATGAGAATTCGCTTCGTTGCAAACCCCAGAGCAGCAGCTGCTCGTTATTATCACAGATGGGCACAGTGCCGCTCAGAGGTCTCCAATGTTTTGTTGGGCCAAACACACAACATGTACAGGTTGAGACATGGAGATGATGAGCAATATGTCACAGATGTACACAAAGCTGCTACAATTTAAATATTTTCCTAAACTGCGGAGCTTTGAAAGCCAATGACTGTAAAATGTATCTTCTATACAGTACTAATAAAAAAAAATCTGAGCTGGATACTATGTAGCATCTTTATTCGAAATACACATATTTCATTTTAAATAAAATATATTCATATTGGTTTCTATGACCTGAAATGTACATAAATGCTTATGTCAGTTTAGGCTGATCAGCAGCCAGTTTTGTTCTATGTAACCCGGGACTTGTGTGCATAAATCAGTCAAGGAAACGAGTAAGCGAAGTGAAGACTTATAATTATTTTTTTAATACAGTATTTATATACTGTATTATAATATATCCGACATATAACGCAGCGCTGTACAAAGTCCATAGTCATGTCACTAATTGTCCCTCAAAAGAAGCTCACAATCCAATGTCCCTACCATAGTCATATGTCATTAACACAGTCTAAGGTCAATTTTGGGGGGAAGCCAATTAACCTAACTGCATGTTTTTGGAATGTGGGAGAAAACCGGAGTACCCAGGGGACCCACCCAAACCCACGCAAACACGGAGAGAACCATGCTGCAAAAATCAATATAACCAAGAATAATATTTATATTTTGGTGCACAAATAGAAAAAAGATCTTTGTGATTGCATGTGTACCTACTGTAATACCAGAATTTAAACTATCTTAAAATGTTTAATCAATGTTTTAAGCTAAAGACTCTAGCTGGCCACAAATAGTCATAAACCTCATGGATGTAGAAGTTTAGATGTCTGCTGTTCACCAACATTTACGTGGGAAAGGATATTAGCTGATAGGATACATGGCTGAAAAAACACATAGATTTGTTTTTAAAAGTCACAGATATTTTGTGTCTTTAGGAATAAAGTTTCTTTACGATGTGTGTGGGGAAGTGACCCAAAATGGAAGTAAATGACAGCCTATGTATTATTAAACGGTATTTAAAAAGCACCAACATATATTGCAGCGCTGTACATTAAATAGTAATAGATCATTGCTGAACTTCTAAAACAGTACCTATTTGAACACTTTGCAATCAAAAAATTAAATAGTAGCAACAGCAGCCTTGGCTGTTTCTCCACAAAAATGTTTCTTTTAAAAACTTGTACCCTGACAATTAGACCTAAATCTTCTGATGCATTTGGTGAATGGTGGCATGCATTCTATAGACAGTCTATCCTGACCATCACTTGTAGGTTTTGCGTTCTACTCAGAATGTATTGGTAAGGGCTGTTTGCAGAACCTGGCTGCAGTAGAATGTCACAGTTAATATAATCATGTAGCCATGGACTTCACCTAATATTTAAATAGATAAATGATGTGAACAGACTGGACCAGCCAAGAAGAAAGAAATTGGCAATGGTGTGTGTCTCAATGACATGAAGTAGCTCTTACACAAGGATGACAACTCCATTGCTACATGGCAAGCAGGGCTGTGAAAGTTGGGCTCATAACCAATATAGACGTCCAAGTTACAATGTGTCAGATTTGGCAGTCCATTCATTTGATGAATCCTTTGAAGTGCACACCAAGGCCATGCATGGTCACATGCTGTGCTGTAGTGCATTAGTAAGATGCTTGGGGGTTTCAATAACAATTAATGCTAACTCAGCGCACCAATGAGTGTTCTGTGTGTTGCCATGTTGTAATGGCAACTAGTACCCAGTGCCCAAACAATGTTTTATATATAGCTTAAAAAATGAGCATATGCTATGGAAGTTTAAAGGCTGAACATTAGCTGTACATTCACTTTAACTTTCTAAGTTAACATATACATAATGTACCAGGACTGATTTTAGATAGCACAAGAGAGCAGAAACCTATTTTTCTGTGCGGGTGTATTGGAGAGGTATAGTAGTCAAGGTGGAGGCAGCAGTGGTACAAACATTTACCTGTATAAACAGTCCATGTAGTCCGCTCCTCTACTGTATTCCTCCCAGAACTTGTGATATACTACCAGAACCTGTTCTGCTGAGTCCAACACTTTCTAAGAAACACAAATCGATAAACAGGTGTCGTCAGGAAAAACATTTATTTTATATGCATCTAAGAAAGTATAAAGTGAGTGCAATTTTCTCTTTATCTTACTAGACTTAGAAACATTCGGGGGACCCTAATGAAATTTTGTTTTAAGTGGAACACTAATCAAATTTGCAGGTTTTGGACACAGTAGGTCTGACTGGAGATAATAGACTATTATGGCAAAACATGAGTACTCCAGCAAATCTGGAACAGTTCTCCTAAAACGTCTTTACTGTTTGGCAAATGATTTTAATCCTGGACTAGATCTATTCCAGGTTGATGGGATCACCAGGTTCACCAATACCAGTCTATCTTCTGTAGTCTTGAAGCGCTTAAATCAGGCCCAGTGAATAAGGGAATATAGAACAATCTCCCATGGCCCAGAGTTAACAGCAAAAACATATTCAGGGGTAAGAAAATATGAGTTGCTATGTAATTTACTATTACAATCTAGTATTAGCTGAATAGTTTATAGAGCTGATTGGCTTACTTTAGGCTGTTCAAAGGCCAGGGAACTTAAAATTTGGCACCGAGAACTGAGGAAGTAGTAAGAGCACCACACCAATGAATTTTAAAAATCAGAGCAACATGGAAAAAAATATCCTAAGTATTTCAAGGGCACCAATACTTCCCATTCACCAGGGTTCAAAATTGCATGGAAGTTTTTGGACTTTAGGGGTTAGTGATGGCAATCGAGACCCTGAATAATAGTTTATTGACTAGTGATCAATTCAAACATTAATTTTAGAACATTTATGCCCATAATACAACATGACCCCTTTATGCTCCATTGATTCTACTTCTATTCAGTTAATGAAAATAGGGCAAGATTAGATTGTGTGTCACTAAACTCCTGACCTGAGAAGCTGCAGAAGTGCAGAATTCTTTCCTTTAAGTACTATGGGTAATAACACAGCCTTCTTTGTTACAAGCATATCTGCTATTGCTATGCAAGCTGAAGAAAAGGTAGCTAATTCTTTGGAGTGAAGGATCATCACATGCTTTTCAGACAAGTTCTCCGGTTTTGTGCCCAATTAAGCTGTGGTGTGTTTATAAATAACATTAACTCTACAGATTTGAAGTTCTCATGTTCAAAATGTAGAGGATAGAGGGTATCCTCTACATAATGTAAAGGTAATCTGGGACTGACATCAGATATTTCGTTTGAACTTTATTGAAGAATCTGAGCTTTAGTAATCCCTCTGTTCTCATATGCAAGGTCTTACCGCGTGCAACTGTAAAACATGATTTTCCAGAAAGGTTTTTGTTTCTGAATACAGTCTCTCCCCAAGTGGTTCTGGATAGGCAACACACAGCGCATAAATGTCACTGAATACAGATGTTAAAGATGCAACTTAAACAAGAACAGAACATCAAAACAAAAGCTGGAGGACCATAACAGATATCTGATATTTCATTTACAAGTGTTGCTGCTTTTAAGGCCATATATGTTTGACTGCCCACCATATGAAAAAGTAATTTATTTGTTTGCAACTTTCCCCACTCCACTATAAAACAACTCTGAACTGCAACATACAAAATTAGGGAAGCAGTGTTTTAGCCATAAGGTTCATTCTCCCATTACCATTCTTCCTAACTGCTGGGGGCAAAAACATCTGCATAAAAAATGGATTTTTTTAAAAGTCAATGGTTACACAGGCTTAACACCTGAGCTCGCCAAGACACAAAATGACAAAGGTGTCTCTGAAGCATGAAGTGGAACTCAACAACTAAATACAAAGTTGAATGACATATATGGAATCTAGAATTGTATACAAACTCTGTGATTTAAACACTTTTTACACACTGCATAGATGTCCACAAAAAAAGTATTTTTTTCCAGATATAGCAGTTTAGCTTCCTATGTAATTTCACTGCATACAGCCTCCTCTTCAGACAGTGATTGGAATCAACGCCTATATCCAGCAAATATGGATGTGACCTAAGCAGTAATGGCAAGTCCTCACGTAGCTGAGTGATTATTCATGATAGCTAAAGTGTGGATCACAAACATTCAAATCCTTTGGTAGGTAATAGAACAGGGAGACAAACAAGAATAATAAAACAAACGTCTTCCCTATTTCTCTTTCATAATACTATATTAGTTAGTAGTTTGCAAAGACTAGAGAAACCTACATATGATCTCTTAAAAAAATTAAAATGCAAATTATTGTCCATCTGAAATCTTAACAAATCTCCCCCTTGTTGTAATAAAGATGAAAACTTCCTGGTAATACTTCACTGTGCTGCAGTCAACACTTCTTTTGGATCCCAGGATGGTAATTTACCTAAATAAATATCTGCACATGTGATCTTAGCTATAAAGGGTCTGGGTGCAGGACTGTGACTGAATTCTGATCCATTTCCACGAAAAACATGTGACCAAATGCCTAGGCAAATGGGCCTGTGTTTGGTTACCTTAAAGTGGACATAAACAAATTTTTTACATAGTGTTACATTGTTTACATAGTGGTTTTTTTTTCACTTTAAGAGCCCATAAGGAGTTATCAAACCAAAATACAATATCTGCCTGCATGTTGCCATTTAACTACCGGTAGATGCTATATTAGTCATCTTCAAAGACTTCCAAAAAGGTCACCAGCAAATTTAGTTAGGTAAACAAGTCTGAAAATGAACCCAGTATTCCTCCCACCACTTCTTCTATTTCTCTCCTGAATACAAAATTTCTCAACAAAAAGAAACCTGTTTTATTGTAACTGATAACACCATATACTTATTACTTTTTTGTTCCAGTGGTTGAATATGCCTGGATAAAAAAAGAATAACTCAATATAGTTTACTACCACTTAGTATCTTGAAAAGGATACGAGAATCGGTCATTCCAAGTTGCTCTTTCGACGTAATCCAGCTTGACAACAGCATTGATTGTCGTTAAAAGTTTGTTCCATGTTTCATCAAAATCCACGACACGTGGCTTTAATGACATGGTGGGGTTTCAATGTTAAAACCTATGTAAAAAAAAAAAAAAAAAAAAAAAAAAAGAATAAGAATTAAAAAAACACATGAATTACAAAGTCCCGTGAACTGAAAGTGAAAGCCAAAGCAAAGTACCAACGAATAACATTTTGTGTTAAAACAGTACTGGGAAAAAAAAAATAAAAAAAAAACAACAGTGTCCCTGTGTGTCCGAGTTACAAAGTATATAGGACAAGCCATCTATATATGAATCATCAGTTCATTTCAGGCTGGAAAGGTTTTTGTTACATATGACCTAAAGAATACTTTTGTCATTTTTAGAGTCCTCCGTAATTTCCTTCAATTATCAGTACCTTTGTTTCAGGAGTGCAGGGTGAAAATCAATTGCTTTATGTTAACAAACTGGCAATATTCTGTAGATACAGAAATACTGTATAATAAAAATAAACAAACATGCTAATTGTGCAGCCAACTTCAAAAGCAAACTCCCCTTGTTTATCTTGTAATTGCTAGCTCTGCCAAATTATTCATGGTACTCTCAGGTCAGAGATACATCATAAATTACACTCAGTATCAGAAAAAAATAAATGTCACAAAAGTAAAATCTTTTATCAGAAAACACAAATTGGTTTAACTTTGAAAGGAGGGGAACAAAATAACAAAACCAGTACAGCTTAAAAAATAAAACACACCCCATTATCAGTCAGTTAGGAATTAGGCTGACTCATTTATTATGGAGGATAATTCTATTTACAAACTTCTGTCAGTCCTCCTACACAATGTGCGAACAGATCTGTGATACAGTTGGGACAGGTCATGTTTGTCAGCCATACCTTGGCATAATTGCTACTCTGGAATCTTCATAATAATGAACATCATCAAAAAGAAAAGAAAACATTAAGCCTGGAATACATGAAGTGCATCCATTATGCCTAATGCTTAATACAGGTGTGGGATTAGCCAATACTTCATTGTACTGCTATTCTGCAAAAAAGACAGACAAAACAAAAGCTAAGTTTCGTTGTACTGGTCCTGCTGACCTCTTTTGGGTACCAAAATACCAAAAGATTCCTTGCAACATGAAAAACAGTTAGTAAGTCAATTAGCAGCTTTTTTGGCAATTGCACACAACAAAAGTTTAGCATCTTTGTCCACCAATATTCTATTTGCTGATAAAAGCTACACATATTAGACCAAGAAAAGATTCAGTTGCATCTTGAAAGACAATTTTTCCCTTTCCATTGTGATAAAGTTATTTTTAATTACACCTTACTACTCAAAATTTTGGGCAGGGATTTTATACTGTTACTGTATCTGCAGGAACGTGGATGGGTTCCACAGTTGGTTATTACAAATGATTATAAAAATGATGTTTCACTTTGCTCTTATATACTCGTTTTACCATATTTGTAAGGTGTTTTCCTGCATCTTATTGTTTATTTTCTGTCCTTTGTTTGTTTTTCTATCTTCTCTAGAGCATTTCCTTCAAACTTTATTAAAAATCATTAAAGTATAAAAGTTTGGCAAGGATTGCACAGGTTATCTTCAGGCTTCCTGAGCACAAATGTTTGAAGAGCTTCAGGAACACCTTAAGGCTACGTACACACGTCAGATGATTCTCATCCGATAATCACCTCAGGCCTGATATTGGACGAGAATCTGGCGTGTGTACAGAGCAGCTCATTTGTTGCTCATGTATCCGTCCTGGCGGATCTTCGAATTATCGTAATGGAAGTGAAGGGAGAGAGTGCAGCTCCGTACTTCTCCCTCTCCATAAAGCAGAACAGGGCTGTATATAGAGCACTAGTTCATGCATCATGCAGTCTTTTGTCGTTTGAAAGGATTGTGAAAGATCTTTCCAACGACAATTATTGCATGTGTGTAGGCATCCTAAGGTTTAGGGGGATCCAATATGCAAGTAGAGAGCTCAGTTCCTTATGTTGTAATAGTCGTCTATAGCTTTCTATAGGGCATTCCATTTGCACAGCCTTCCTACCAGCAGTGAGTCTCAGAAAGCTGACCTGGGGCAATCACAACTTCTAACAATGTAACTTTAAGCAATGCTTTTAGTAGCTACCAGGTATCAGACTATTTAGGCAGTTTATAAAATAGCTACAGTTTAGGCAAGCTAAAAGAATTCAGGTTCAGTTTAAGGGCTGACAAGGTTCCCTTTGATGTTCCCATGAACAGGACGTGTTCTATTACTGGCCATCACCCAGAGTTTATCAGACACTACAAGTAAAAATAGAAACTCTATTGCTGGACAGTCAATCCATGCATGTAAGAAGTGGGAGTTGTGAATTAAAAACTGAACGCACCAGAGTTCCTTTCACATACTTTTGTTTCATTTGATGTCATTGCAAATATTACCAACATTTTACTATGTTTGCATAATGCATGTGGAAAAGAAAATATGATACATATATTTCCAAATTCTAATGTGTGAAACACTAATAAGCAAAACAAAAATACATAAAGATAGGAATATTGACAAAACCATTATATAGGTAGAGAAAGGAAGTAATATCACATTAGTTTTTTGTGATGTATTCTTTCAATGGGTAAGCTGCTAACTCCCCCGGGTCAAACGAGCTATAATCAGAATTAAGACACCGAGTCTTATTTCTCCAAGGCTGGGGGGATACACGTTCATCAGAGAAGCTAGGAGATACAGCAAACTTGGAATAGATTTCTTCAAAGACATTTGCTTTTTGCTAACAAATGTTTTAAATCCTGGACCAGACCTATTTCAGGTTTGGTGGATCACCCAGCTTCACTGATGAAAGGGTATCCTCTCCAGCCATGGAGAGCTTTATTAAATCAGGCCCAATGTTGGGATGTATGATCTCTTGCCCATGAGTGCCCATCTGCATAACTTCAGTGCCAACATTACTCAACAGGGTCACCAGCGCTGAACACGAAGACTTTCTTCTCTCAGGTAAGTAACCCATCGAGGTTTCCATTTACAAGAAAATTGCTTGTAATGCAGTAATTCCAACATTCATGCAATGTGCATGTTCTGAGGGTATGAGGACTGACGCATACATGTTTTTAGGGAAAGTAGGGCTCTGGCTCTACAATGCCCGCCTAAGTTACGCACATTGTTTGTCATGTGGCTATTTGCAACATTTGCTTTTTTCTCTCTGCAGGATGTGCAAAAGCAAATGTCTTTGGTCATCTCTAAGATTCTGTACATTTCCTGTTGGATTACTGGGGCAAGAAGTACAAGACACAACTGAGACACAGTAACAGAATTTAAAAAAAAACAAAAAAAAAAACATTTGACATTTGCTTTTCAGAGACACAGAAATGTGTTAAGCGCAGGACAGGTAGATAAAGAAGTTAAAAATTAGTCAAGTTCTTTATATTTAAGTACAAGTAAAGTTTTTGTTTTATTTTCCTGCAAACTTTACAAAAAGGTTACACAAACCAGCATTAGATATTACCAGTGCCTATTTCATGCAAGGTTTGTTTGAAGTTTTCATGTCTACAAATACATCTGCAAGGCATAACAATATTCACAATAAACTGTGAGAGTTTAATAATAAACAGGTTTTGTTACTTATTAGAGAATACTTAAAAATAAATTATTTTAAAGTGTGTTTAGTCAACCTAAGAGGTCAGCACAATTAGGGAAGGCATAAAACATTATTAAACCAAAAACAGGAACAATTTTACATTTCACCTAGATAAACATATTCCACTACACCTCAAAAAACAAACCAAATGTACTTTAATGGGGTTTCTTTTATATGGACATTCTATATCCATATTAGAGTAGAATGAAAGTTCCACCTTAAAAATCTGCAACCAGACAGGGTTTATCGCAGAAAGGGTCAGGAAATGCGCCTTATGCAGTAAAACATACATACCTACCTGACTGCACTTTTCATCTGTCAAAATTGCAGAGATGCGCATGTGTGCACGCATTTCAGCTTGCCCTGCAGGGAATATTCCTGCTGGGAATAAGTAAACTCCCGTGTGCCTGTGCAGAAGTTACATCAACCTGGACTGGCCAATCAAGATGGCAAATGATCGAAACAAGAAAAAGAAAAAACTAACAAATGGTGGCAACCACAACAAAAAGGGGACAGGTGAGTGTAAACTGGGTTTTGTTCTGCTTTAAGTCATATGTAGCAACATCAACCAAAACCTTTCCAGTCTGAAATTAATTGCACTTGCCAGATGGTTTGTGAGAGTGGCAGTGAGGACATTAACTCTGAATGAGCTCCAAGACAAATCTTACATTTAGTATTTATGCATGTGCAGCCCAGTGATTTTAGAATTTTCATTTCCATGTAGCAATCAGACAGATCAGAATGCTTTTTGAAAGAGGGACATCACCCGTCCCTTTATGCAATAAAACCCAGCCTGACTGCAAATTTTTACTTTAAGTTCATTTTAAAGAGCTTGTGACTACACCCTGAATGGAATCCACACACACAAGGCAACCTGATCACTCTACAAATAATGTTTGGATCAATTGTGTATAAAATGAAAGAATCAAACCGGTATGATGGCTAGAAATGCTGCCAGACCTCCCAAGCTCTGCCAAGTACAGACACACAAAGATTATGCTTCACAGGGCAGAATGCATTCTGCAATATGTATGTGTATACAAGTATGCCCATATATATAAATCGGCCAAAACATTAAAACTACAGTCAGGTTATGTAAATAACATTGAGAATCTTTAGCCAGAAATTGAACAGTCATTTCACTGACAGCACTGAGGGAAACTGGTGTGATGGCTGGGGAGTGTGGATTATTTTCCTGGGGAAAAGATGGCAGCAGGATGACCACAAGGAAGACGGCAAGCTGGCACAGGCAGTGTGACTTAAATATCTGCTGATAACTTCTTGGTCCTAGATGTTAAAAGACACCTTTAGAGGCATGGTAGAGTCCATTCCTAGATGGGCGACAACTGTCCTAACAGCACAAAGGAGACAATATTAAGCAGGCTATTTTAATGTTTTACATGATCAATGTGTGGAGAGTTTTACCAACTGTGTATGGCTATAGGAAGCAGTTGTACCTTTGATACATTGTCATAGTCTACAAACAAAAGCTACGTACACACTTCCAATTATTATCGTTGGAAAACGAACGACGAACGTTCATGCACGATATATACGACCGATCGTATAGCACCGATCCTGCACATAGAGTTAACGACACGATCGTTCGTAGATATTGTACACACAATAGGCAACTTACACACAGCTCTTACTGAATGCACACCGATATAATGCTTACTATTCCATTTTCCTACTTATATGACATTACTTAAAGCATACCTAAACTAAGAAATTATACTTTACATAAAAAGGTAGACAACCATTTTATATTTTTTTTTTTTTTTTTTTTTTTAGGTGCAACACCATTTTTTTTTATAGGCTCCTGGGTGCTCCCCTTCTGCGCATGCCCGAGCATCTCTCTGGCATGCCCAAATCCATCAGGGAGCATAATAAAATAGTTACCATGATACATTTGAAGACAACTTGTTGCTAGTGACATTGGTAAAAGGGACTAGTAACACACACAGCATAAGTTGTGATGTTGTTGTGTGTTACACAACAAAGGAGTTTGGGAAACTGTTCCAATGATGCTTATAGAAACACACTGTACCCTCCCATGATGTAACAGTACAGCAGCAACAACTAACCCAACAAGTATTCAAGAGTTACAACTTTACTAGCGGCATCCTTGTCCCAGACTAGCAAGTCAGCAGGAGATAAACTTAGAGACAGCCAGGCAAGCAATGTCAGCAAGTGTAATATTCCTATCAGTGGTTTCCTTTGATCAAACAAGATATTAATGTCTGTTCTGGAGTCTAGGGACACCTTTTCCAGGACAGCCAGTGTTCTCCCCGGCTCCTTTTAGCTGGACGCAGCACTTTTCCGTACCCACCCAAATGATTTTGGGTGGTTTACTGATAAGTTGGGCCATAATACAAGGGGCGGCCACCTGCCTACCATCCAACAACACAGGGCCTTTTGCTGTTCATATTTATTATATATACACTTTATCTTGTAAAAAAAATAAAAAAATAAAAAAAAAAGACATATGTTCTTCTTCTAAATGACAAGTAATGACAACGTTGTTGCTGAATTAACAGGTCTGGCGCTGAGTGTGAAAACAGATCTGATTATTCTGAATGTTTCTTTTACAATCACAACTGTGACAAAACTGCACTGTAAGGGAAATGAGATTTTAGAATCATTTACAGTTAGGCCCTAACATATTTTGTTCAACTTAGTGAATTAAAGCTGAAAGTCTGCAGTTCAACTGCATCTGAGTTGTTTCATTTAAAATTAATTGTGGTAATGTACAGATCCAAAATTAGAAAAAAGTTGTCGCCGTACAAATATTTATGGACCTAACTGTACATGCTATGTAGCCTGGTTTACAGCAAAGCTACATAATATCCTTTTCTATAAAAAAAACTAAAAAAAGAAATTAGAATCATAGGATGGCTGCTATGGTGAAGTTATCCCACTTTCTACAAAGTACTGTATAGATTGCATTGGCACACAAGAAAAACTATGGTGGACATCATTCTCACTACTGTGAGAGAACCCTCCGGACTAAACCCATCTGAGGTTTTCCCAAAGTGATGTGCTACTGCTAAAATACTATATGTAATTTACTGAATAATAATATATCTTTCATTGTACCGCCATTACACTATTCTGAACAATACCCTTTAGACACATTTCAATATACTTTTACATGAATCATAAAAACTGCTCCATTCAAATGACGGAACACTGTAGGTCAGCTCCCCAAAAGTGCAGGGGTGTTATGGTGTTATCATTTGAAAATTAACAATAAATAAAGGATTGGCAAAGGGAGAATGCAACAAAATTGCAAGAAAATAGTTCAAGCATAATGGCCTTTCAGCAATTATGAAGAATGCTGAAAGTGGGTCAATGCTGTGATCTGAGTACCGAGATATGAACAGAAAGTGTGCACACCTAAATTGTACCGGAATGGACTGATGCCACTTCACTTCTCTTTATGAAAATGTTAAGTGCCTGGCTGTTCAACGTCACTGCTCTGGAATATGCATGCTGCAAAGGAGTGTTCAAATGACAAGTGTACATTTAGTAAATACAAATACCCCCCTCTTCCGAAGGGAACTCTCCATATCGCCAAAAGGCAAGAAGCCACCGCTGCAGAAATCTCCCAGCCAGGCTCCTCAATCACTGAAGAATCTTCATTCCTCTGTAGATACTATTGGGATGTATATTATTAAATTGAGATTTAAGAGCCCCTCTAGGAAGGTTCAGCAGCAGAACGATGGATGGATAGATGGATGGCTCCCCAAAAAACGTGGTGATCTACGCAAAGTGAACAAAGTATAACTGGGTAGCACAGCAAGGATCTCAAAGGAGGAGAAACACATGGGCATAATATTTAGGGATGGGGGCATATAAATCATAAGGCTATGATCACACTGGCAGTGGGGTTGTAGTGCAGTTACCACTTCCTCATGGCAGTGAACCACTGCAAAGTAGCCAAATAGAGAATGAATGAGGGCGACAGTGCATGGAACAGAACTGCTCACTGTCAAATCTGCAAACACTAGTTCTTCAAGGACCAGCGACATGGTGCAAGTGACTGAGCAGCTGGAAAGGTGCCAGCAGTTGGGTGCCAGGCTGAAGCTTTTGATCAAGCTGCAGGTCGGAACTTACCCAAAGTCTCATAAGAGCCAATAAGGTTGGCTATCTTAATGGGGCACCTTCGGAGAAAACCTTCAAAGCTATGACAGAAACCTCTGGCGTTTTGAAGCCACATCACCAGATGTTTGTACACGGATTTTCCAAAGAAACGTTATGCCCTACGTGTCTGAATGGGAGATCGGTGGGTGATGGTAAACCACCCTATACTACCCCTATTTCATATGAACAGCAGCAGGCAAAGGGCTGCAAGAAATGTATCAACCACAAAACAAAAATTAGAAAGAATATTGCGCATGTTTACCAAAAACGTGGCAATTTATTCATAAAGGAATAGCTGGAACAAATAGCTGTCACGGTCTAATCTACACGAGAATCAAGCAGAGGAAATATTTGTACATAGGAGAACGATTGCTTCTATTAACTTTCAGCACTTAGGGAGCAATCAGTTTTCTCTTTATCAATCAGCGATTTATTGTCATCAATATTACTAATGAAAATAAGGAGAATATACTTGCTCATGCAGCTCTAACCCATGAAGAATACGCGGTTCAGAGGAAGATAGTCGACTCACAGATCATCTAATTCAATTAGAACTTACGTAATTAAATAAATAATGGAAAGCAGATCAGTATTCAGAAACATTTCTAAAAGCAAGAACAGTTCCTAGAAACTCCAGGTCTGTCCAGGAGTATGCTGTCTTGTATGAACGACCCATCTGTTTGCCAGTTCATGATGACAAAATGCATTAGGGCACATTCACATCATACTGGAATGCAATGATTTTAACAGGAGTTGCATTAATGCAGTCCATACATGTGAATGCGTGCACAACCAGCATGAAAAGTGCATGTGTATCAACAGTCCTTTGCCCATGATGATGAATATATTGGAGACCTGTGTGTCTAATGCACTACTACAGACCAAAACCAACCTGATGCATTCTTGCTAGCACATGGTACTGTAATGAAATGCTGTGGTCACTGCGCATGTTCGGGTGTGCGCGGTGTTCCCTTCACAAGGTACGGCAGTGCAGCTCATGTGTGTTACCACAATGCCACAGTGCGAATGGGCTCCTAACTTTTAGTTTTATTCTGAGCAAAGCATTTATTTAATTATTATAGAAGGTTAAGAGATTATATCATTGAACATGACAGCTACCAAAGACTTGTTTATAAAATGATAAAGGCTGCGCCATCCTCATCCTTTCTTTACATAGTGAGACACTGATATAGAATATGTATACAAGTATGGAAATAGCAGCATCTACCGCTCAATGCTGCAACATGCAACTCCAATCATCTGCCCAACCAACATCAAAAGCTCATGTGTATCAACAGTCCTTTGCCCATGCGTATCAATATATTGGAGACCTGTGTGCCCTGCACTGTAAATGAGGCATCGGTTTGGTGCCTATGTATAGGAGACCTGTGGATATCCGTATTGTATATGACAGCTCAGGTATGTGCCCATATATACCAATGTATCAGAGGCCTGTGTGCCTTGAGTGGTTAATGGGAGTTCAGCTTGGTGCTCATGTTTAGTGGATTTATGTGCCCTATACTGAATAAAAGAGGTCAGTTCTGTACACATGTGTACTATTGTAAGGGGAACCTTTATGCAATACATTATTTATGGGAGATCAGTTCTGTGCCCATGCAGTGTTCTCCCCAGCCCCTTTAAGGCAGGCGCACCACCTGGCACTTTTCAGAGATCACCCAGCTGTTTTTGGATGGTTACTGATTAGAGGGGCTGCCACCTGTCTACAATTTATTCCCACTCGGCTCGGAAAATTTCTGGGGTGAGCACTGCCATGTATACCAATGAAATGGAGACCTGAGTGTGCTGCACTGTATAAGAGAGCTCAGTTCCATGCCCATGTGTACCAATGTAAAAGAATCCTGTTTGTATTTATGGGAGCTTAATTCTGTGCCCAAGTATAAAAATCCTGTGTGCCATGCACTATATGACAGCTCAATTCTGTGCCCATGAGTATCAATGTATAGGAGACCTATGTGCCCCACACTGAATACAAGAGCTCAGTTCTGTGGCCATGTGTACCAAAGTATTGGCAATCTATGTGCCCTGCAATGTATGCAAGAGCTCAGTTCTGTGCCAATGTGTACCAACCTATAGGAATCACACAATTTACATGACAGCACAATTCTTTTCCCATGTTTATCAATATATAGAAGACATGTGTGCCATGAACTGCATAGGTCAGCACAATTCTGTGCCCATGTATATCAATATATAGAAGGCACGTGTGCCATGTATTGCATTGGTCAGCTCAGATCTGCACACCAGTTCTGTGTACCTTGAGTCCTATATTCCCTGCGCTGTGTATGGGAGCCTAGTCCTGTGCCCATGTGCACTGGTGGGGAAGCCCAGTCCCGTACCCGTGTGCCTGGTGAGGGAGCCCAGTCCCGTACCCGTGTGCACTGGTGAGGGAGCCCAGTCCCGTACCCGTGTGCACTGGTGGGGGAGCCCAGTCCCGTACCCATGTGCAATGGTATGGGAGACCAGTCCTGTGCCCGTGTGCAATGGTATGGGAGACCAGTCCTGTGCCCATGTACACCAGTATAGGAGACCAGTCCTGTGCCCATATACACTGGTATGGAAGCCTAGACCTGTGCCCATATACACTGTAATAGAAGTCCAGTCCTGTGCCCATGTACACACATATGGAAGCCCAGTCCTGTGCCCATGTACACTGTAATGGAAGTCCAGCCCTGTGCCCATGTACACTGTAATGGAAGTCCAGCCCTGTGCCCATGTACACTGGTATGGAAGCCGATTCCTGTGCCCATATACACTGTAATGGAAGTCCAGTCCTTTGACATGTACACTGGTACGGAAGCCCAGTCCTGTACCCATGTACACTGCTATAGGAGCCCAGTCTTGTGCCCATGTACACTGGTTCAGAAGCCTATTCGCGTACCCATGTACACTGCTATGGGAGCCCAGTCCTGTACCCATGTACACTGCTATGGGAGC